>NC_044503.1:1378316-1568316 GCF_902362185.1 Chanos chanos | reverse complement strand
TGTGACTGTGTGCGTGCGTGCTTGCGTGTGTGTGTGTGTGTGTGTGTGTGTGTGACAGCATGCAAGGCTTCCCGGTGCGCCTCACTGCCCCGTCTGAAAGCCATGTGCACCCCCTGGTCCCAAAACTACCACTCCAGCCCCCGCATCCCTGCATTGCCCCCCCCCCCCTCCAAAATTGCCGCTTCGCCTCTGCCACACACACCAGGAGGAGGGAGACGGGAGGTGGGGGGGGGTGGAGAGAGGGATTATCCTGTTTGGCAGCGGCCGAAGGTGGGGGGGGTGGGGGGGGGATGGGGTTGGGGAGGATTGAGCGGAGAGGGCCACCCACAGAGTGGGCACTGGGGCGTGCAGATTGTGGGGTATACGTGTTTACTGAGCATGGCAGATTCCCTCACGCTCGCCGGATAAACCACACTGTCCCCACGCCTCCTTTCTTAGCCACAGCCAGCACAGATTAACGCCGGCAGACCTCCCTGTCTCACCTCCACTCGCACCTCCTCTCTGCGTCAGGATTCAGAACTCCCTGGGCTCTGAACCCCTCGCTCCTCACTCCTCACTCTTCACTCCTCGCTCCTCACTCCTCGCTCTCCCTCTATAGGGACGGCTGGAATGGCTTTCCCTGTCCTGCTCCTCCAGGAGGTAGAGGAAAGCACAAAAGAGGCTGGGGCCATTGCAAGGTGAACACACGAGGGCAGTGCAGATACTTTGACTCCTGAACTTCACAACAGAAATCACAACACAGAATGAAATCCACACCGAAGTTATTTTTGAATATTGTTTCCACATTTAGCAGATTTAGGAGGTGTGAGATGGACACGGAGCCAGTGATTTGCAGACGTGTATCTGACAGGTTTTATAGTTTTTTGTTTAACATTCCTTTTGTGAGGAGGACACAGAACAGCTCACAGCCTTAACCCGCTGCCAACCTGTGTTCAGTTTGAAATTTGTCTCCTTTCAGATGTCTGTTTGTCTTCAATTTGTTTGTAATAAAATAATTATATCCTAAGTGTCTTCTGAAAAATGAATATTTTTCCAGCAATGCGTTTCCATAACAACCAAATGCTCCGCCTTAAAGAGGAAGCAGAGATGTGGATGGCGGAGAGGATGGGAGGTTGGCAAAGCGACGTTAAACCCAGTATGTGATAAACCTGCCTATGCCCCCTTTACCTTCTCATAATCATACATGCACTTCAAACCGCGGCCTTCAAATGGAGGGATGAAAAAAATAAATGAAATAGTTCACATCACATTTTTTTTTTATTTCATTTTATTTTGAATCTATTCTGTTTGATGTTCTACCTTTGGGAAAAAGAATCCTTTCTAAAGCATTTTCATCAAAATGGTCATGGAGTATGGTTCAATTAAAACAAATAGCAATTAGGTTAAAATTTGACTGAAATGCTTGAGGTTTAAATATGCTTCCCTTTTCTCTTAAAATATATATATATATATATATATATATATATATATATATATATATATATATATATATTATCATGCATGATTTACAATGAGAATTTCATTTCCTGTAAATTACAATTGAATGTCAAAAATGTGGAGGGTTTTTTGTATTGTTGGGGTTTTGACTCTTTATTAAATTGATATGTGAAATACTCAAACAGACACAGGGAGAATATTCTCTGAGGAGTCATATTAGAACAGCTGTGACTCCCGTGGCTGTGACGGGGAGTGCGCAGTGTGATGTGTTGTTAGTACAGTGTGATGTGTTGTTAGTACTGTGTGATGTGTTGTTCGTACTGTGTGATGTGTTGTTAGTACTGTGTGATGTGTTGTTCGTACTGTGCGATGTGTTGTTCGTACTGTGTGATGTGTTGTTCGTACTGTGTGATGTGTTGTTAGTACAGTGTGATGTGTTGTTCGTACTGTGTGATGTGTTGTTAGTACAGTGTGATGTGTTGTTAGTACTGTGTGATGTGTTGTTAGTACAGTGTGATGTGTTGTTCGTACTGTGTGATGTGTTGTTAGTACAGTGTGATGTGTTGTTAGTACTGTGTGATGTGTTGTTAGTACTGTGTGATGTGTTGTTCGTACTGTGTGATGTGTTGTTAGTACTGTGTGATGTGTTGTTCGTACTGTGTGATGTGTTGTTAGTACAGTGTGATGTGTTGTTCGTACTGTGTGATGTGTTGTTAGTACAGTGTGATGTGTTGTTAGTACTGTGTGATGTGTTGTTAGTACAGTGTGATGTGTTGTTAGTACTGTGTGATGTGTTGTTCGTACTGTGTGATGTGTTGTTAGTACAGTGTGATGTGTTGTTAGTACTGTGTGATGTGTTGTTCGTACTGTGTGATGTGTTGTTAGTACTGTGTGATGTGTTGTTCGTACTGTGTGATGTGTTGTTAGTACAGTGTGATGTGTTGTTCGTACTGTGTGATGTGTTGTTAGTACAGTGTGATGTGTTGTTAGTACTGTGTGATGTGTTGTTAGTACAGTGTGATGTGTTGTTAGTACTGTGTGATGTGTTGTTCGTACTGTGTGATGTGTTGTTAGTACAGTGTGATGTGTTGTTAGTACTGTGTGATGTGTTGTTCGTACTGTGTGATGTGTTGTTAGTACAGTGTGATGTGTTGTTAGTACTGTGTGATGTGTTGTTAGTACAGTGTGATGTGTTGTTAGTACTGTGTGATGTGTTGTTAGTACTGTGTGATGTGTTGTTAGTACTGTGTGATGTGTTGTTCGTACTGTGTGATGTGTTGTTAGTACTGTGTGATGTGTTGTTAGTACTGTGTGATGTGTTGTTAGTACAGTGTGATGTGTTGTTAGTACTGTGTGATGTGTTGTTAGTACAGTGTGATGTGTTGTTAGTACTGTGTGATGTGTTGTTCGTACTGTGTGATGTGTTGTTAGTACAGTGTGATGTGTTGTTCGTACTGTGTGATGTGTTGTTAGTACTGTGTGATGTGTTGTTCGTACTGTGTGATGTGTTGTTAGTACAGTGTGATGTGTTGTTAGTACTGTGTGATGTGTTGTTCGTACTGTGTGATGTGTTGTTAGTACAGTGTGATGTGTTGTTAGTACTGTGTGATGTGTTGTTAGTACAGTGTGATGTGTTGTTAGTACTGTGTGATGTGTTGTTAGTACTGTGTGATGTGTTGTTAGTACTGTGTGATGTGTTGTTCGTACTGTGTGATGTGTTGTTAGTACTGTGTGATGTGTTGTTAGTACTGTGTGATGTGTTGTTAGTACAGTGTGATGTGTTGTTAGTACTGTGTGATGTGTTGTTCGTACTGTGTGATGTGTTGTTAGTACAGTGTGATGTGTTGTTAGTACTGTGTGATGTGTTGTTCGTACTGTGTGATGTGTTGTTAGTACAGTGTGATGTGTTGTTCGTACTGTGTGATGTGTTGTTAGTACAGTGTGATGTGTTGTTAGTACTGTGTGATGTGTTGTTAGTACAGTGTGATGTGCTGTTAGTACAGTATGATGTGTTGTTAGTACTGTGTGATGTGTTCTTAGTACTGTGTGATGTGTTGTTAGTACTGTGTGATGTGTTGTTAGTACTGTGTGATGTGTTCTTAGTACTGTGTGATGTGTTGTTAGTACAGTGTGATGTGTTGTTCGTACTGTGTGATGTGTTGTTAGTACTGTGTGATGTGTTGTTCGTACTGTGTGATGTGTTGTTAGTACAGTGTGATGTGTTGTTAGTACTGTGTGATGTGTTGTTCGTACTGTGTGATGTGTTGTTAGTACAGTGTGATGTGTTGTTAGTACTGTGTGATGTGTTGTTCGTACTGTGTGATGTGTTGTTAGTACAGTGTGATGTGTTGTTAGTACTGTGTGATGTGTTGTTAGTACAGTGTGATGTGTTGTTAGTACTGTGTGATGTGTTGTTAGTACTGTGTGATGTGTTGTTAGTACTGTGTGATGTGTTGTTCGTACTGTGTGATGTGTTGTTCGTACTGTGTGATGTGTTGTTAGTACTGTGTGATGTGTTGTTAGTACTGTGTGATGTGTTGTTAGTACTGTGTGATGTGTTGTTAGTACTGTGTGATGTGTTGTTAGTACTGTGTGATGTGTTGTTCGTACTGTGTGATGTGTTGTTAGTACTGTGTGATGTGTTGTTAGTACAGTGTGATGTGTTGTTAGTACTGTGTGATGTGTTGTTAGTACTGTGTGATGTGTTGTTAGTACTGTGTGATGTGTTGTTCGTACTGTGTGATGTGTTGTTCGTACTGTGTGATGTGTTGTTAGTACTGTGTGATGTGTTGTTAGTACTGTGTGATGTGTTGTTAGTACAGTGTGATGTGTTGTTAGTACTGTGTGATGTGTTGTTCGTACTGTGTGATGTGTTGTTAGTACAGTGTGATGTGTTGTTAGTACTGTGTGATGTGTTGTTCATACTGTGTGATGTGTTCTTAGTACTGTGTGATGTGTTCTTAGTACTGTGTGATGTGTTGTTAGTACTGTGTGATGTGTTGTTAGTACTGTGTGATGTGTTGTTAGTACTGTGTGATGTGTTGTTAGTGCTGTGTTATGTGTTGTTAGTACAGTGTGATGTGTTGTTAGTACTGTGTTATGTGTTGTTAGTACAGTGTGATGTGTTGTTAGTACTGTGTGATGTGTTGTTAGTACTGTGTGATGTGTTGTTAGTACAGTGTGATGTGTTGTTCGTACTGTGTGATGTGCTGTTAGTACAGTGTGTTAGTACAGTGTGATGTGTTGTTAGTACTGTGTGTTAGTACAGTGTGATGTGTTGTTAGTACAGTGTGATGTGTTGTTAGTACAGTGTGATGTGTTGTTAGTACTGTGTTATGTGTTGTTAGTACTGTGTGATGTGTTGTTAGTGCTGTGTTATGTGTTGTTAGTACAGTGTGATGTGTTGTTAGTACTGTGTTATGTGTTGTTAGTACAGTGTGATGTGTTGTTAGTACTGTGTGATGTGTTGTTAGTACTGTGTGATGTGTTGTTAGTACAGTGTGATGTGTTGTTCGTACTGTGTGATGTGCTGTTAGTACAGTGTGTTAGTACAGTGTGATGTGTTGTTAGTACTGTGTGTTAGTACAGTGTGATGTGTTGTTAGTACAGTGTGATGTGTTGTTAGTACTGTGTGATGTGTTGTTCATACTGTGTGATGTGTTGTTAGTACTGTGTGATGTGTTGTTCGTACTGTGCGATGTGTTGTTAGTACTGTGTGATGTGTTGTTCGTACTGTGTGATGTGTTGTTAGTACAGTGTGATGTGCTGTTAGTGCAGTTTGATGTGTTGTTCGTACTGTGTGATGTGTTGTTAGTACAGTGTGACAGAGAAGGAGAGGTTTCATAACCACAGCAGTTCTTACTGAACACAGAAGAGCAGCAGCTAAACTCACCAGTCTTTACGCCGGTTTTTTATTTCGTCACTGAAGACGTTCAGATCTGATTTGCGTCGACTGCGGTCACAGTGCTGGCTTGTAGGTATGTACAGATGAAGAAGGAGAGATTATTAAATCGTTTATAGGGTATGTCTGCATTGTGGTGATAAAGACTATTTTAATAAAACCTGATAATAATAATCCTGAAGATTCTGATCCTGCATTCTGGAAAAGTCTATCACATCACTTAAGTCTACGTTACCACGACACCTGCTCAGTGTGTCATGGTAAATCCATCACTTTGGACCAAATCCACAATCTTAGAGAATTCTCCAGCTCAAGTGATAGACTGTACTCTGAAAAGAAAGTGATGTCTGATTCAGTGGTGGGTTAGGGTTAAGGTGATTCTTAACCACACTGCCCTTGTGTTCTGGGCCTTCTCTTTTCAAGGACTGAGAGTCTCCACAGTGCAGTCTACATTCTCCCTCTGCAAGGTTACTAGACTATTTCTGATCAACAACGAATAAATTAAGTAAATACTATATTCCAATATAAACAGCGTATAAAAATAAATACTTTAAGTCATGTAAAGTACACAGGTTAAACAAAATATATATTTTCCACTCAGTTGAGTTTTGGTCGTGAACTGTTTCAAGTTTTTAAAATGATTTATTTATTTATTTATTTTGACAGGCTTAGGGGTTTTCACAAGCAGCTCTATAGACAGACTTTGCCTGAGATGGACAAGTTCAAGGATGGAAGGATGAAAAGAATGGAGGCAGGGAGAAAGAGGGAGGGAGGGAGGGAGGGAGGGAGGGAGGAAGGGAGGGATAGGTGACATGAGAAAGTAAGAGTGAAAAGTTGGGAGTGTAGTTTGTCATGCTAAGCGTCGTGGAGCTGCTGAACACAAACGGGGAGCAGAGAGTTCACAGGACCCCAGTCTTTTCTCATGCAAAAACCCCTTCAGTCTCCTCCAGCCGTCAATCAAACACATACATGTTTATAAATGACCTTACCCACAATGCACCGGGGGCCTTCACCGCCACCCACACACACACTCAGACACAAACACACACATGCACACACACACATACACGCACGGCAAGGGAGCTGGTGTGTCTGTGCATGTGTGTGAGTGTGTTTCTGTGTGTTCGTGTCTGTGCATGTGTGTGAGTGTGTTTCTGTGTGTTTGTGTCTGAGCATGTGTGTGTCTGAGTGTGTGTAGGTCGTTTGAGATGGAGTGGACAGAGAGACATTATCAGTACATTTTTGGGACTGTCAGAATTTGACTCAAGTCTCATTTGCCTTCAGAGAACAGTCTGTGGACTGTTATTATCTTCTGCAGTGTCCACACACAGACAGTACAGTTAACCAAATCATGGATGTTACGCTCTTGTATTTCCCAATAGACCCAAACAGATGGCTAATTTTTTTCATTTATAAACATTTTAACATTTATCCACAATGCTGACACATGTTGTGATGAACATGCATTGTAAACAGTGTACATGAGGAGTCTGTCCTCTCTGTCTTAATGTTCAAACGTCAGTGTGTACTTTCGTTTATATTTTTTTTAAAAATGAGCGCTCCAGACACGCCGGTAATTATTGCAGAATCCGATAATGAAAAAAAATCACTTGAGTGTTGGGGGTTGTGTTTGAGCATTAGGGGAGTGTGTTTGAGTGAGTGTTGCGGGGTTGTGTTTGAGTGTTTGGGGTTGTGTTTGAGTGTTTGGGGTTGTGTTTGAGTGTTGAGGGGTTGTGTTTGAGCATTAGGGGGGTGTGTTTGAGTGAGTGTTGGGGGGTTGTGTTTGAGCATTAGGGGGGTGTGTTTGAGTGTTGGGGGTTGTGTTTGAGTGCTGGGGGGTTGTGTTTGAGCATTAGGGGGGTGTGTTTGAGTGTTCAGGGGTTGTGTTTGAGCATTAGGGGGGTGTGTTTGAGTGAGTGTTGGGGGGTTGTGTTTGAGCATTAGGGGGGTGTGTTTGAGCGTTGGGGGGTTGTGTTTGAGTGCTGGGGGGTTGTGTTTGAGCATTAGGGGGGTGTGTTTGAGTGAGTGTTGGGGGGTTGTGTTTGAGCATTAGGGGGGTGTGTTTGAGTGTTGGGGGGTTGTGTTTGAGTGCTGGGGGGTTGTGTTTGAGCATTAGGGGGTTATGTTTGAGTGTTGGGGGGTTGTGTTTGAGTGTTGAGGGGTTGTGTTTGAGTGTTGGGGGGTTGTGTTTGAGTGTTGAGGGGTTGTGTTTGAGCATTAGGGGGGTTGTGTTTGAGCATTAGGGGGGGGTGTTTGAGTGTTGGGGGGTTGTGTTTGAGCATTAGAGGGGTGTGTTTGAGTGTTGAGGGGTTGTGTTTGAGTGAGTGTTGAGGGGTTGTGTTTGAGCATTAGGGGGTTGTGTTTGAGTGTTCAGGGGTTGTGTTTGAGCATTAGGGGGGTTGTGTTTGAGCATTAGGGGGGTGTGTTTGAGTGTTGGGGGGTTGTGTTTGAGTGTTGGGGGGTTGTGTTTGAGTGTTGGGGGTTGTGTTTGAGCATTAGGGGGTTGTGTTTGAGTGTTGGGGGGGTGTGTTTGAGTGTTGAGGGGTTGTGTTTGAGTGCTGGGGGGTTGTGTTTGAGCATTAGGGTGTGTGTTTGAGTGTTGGGGGGTTGTGTTTGAGCATTAGGGGGTTTGTGTTTGAGTGTTGGGGGGTTGTGTTTGAGTGTTGGGGGGTTGTGTTTGAGTGTTGGGGGGTTGTGTTTGAGTGTTGAGGGGTTGTGTTTGAGTGTTGGGGGGTGTGTTTGAGTGTTGGGGGTTTGTGTTTGAGTGTTGGGGGGTTGTGTTTGAGTGTTGGGGGGTGTGTTTGAACATTAGGGGGTTTGTGTTTGAGTGTTGGGGGGTTGTGTTTGAGTGTTGGGGGGTTGTGTTTGAGTGTTGGGGGTTGTGTTTGAGCATTAGGGGGGTGTGTCTGAGTGTCGGGGGGTTGTGTTTGAGTGCTGGGGGGTTGTGTTTGAGTGTTGGGGGGTGTGTTTGAGTGCTGGGGGGTGTGTTTGAGTGTTGAGGGGTTGTGTTTGAGTGCTGGGGGGTTGTGTTTGAGTGCTGGGGGGTTGTGTTTGAGTGCCGGGGGGGAGCTAAACGTGAATAAATGACGTGAATAAATGATCTGTATAAACAGGGTTTTTTGCGGGACGTTTTGGTCATGTCTCTGCTTGACTGTTTCATCTTCCCTTATCGGATGTTCTCATGCTTTTTTGCTTGTCAGGTTTAAAGGACCTGTTGAAATGTGGGTCATGTGACAGTGAGCGTTTTAATGTGACCGTGAGCGTTTTAATGTGACCGTGAGCGTTTTAATGTGCTTGTGTTTATGGAAACAGCGACTGGAATGGACGCTTGTGAAGCTGCCTGTAACTGTCACACTGACTATACAGCCTCACATTACCCAGAATTCCCTTAGCAGTACCAGGCAGCAGCCTGTGCCATACTGCCATGTTTCCCCTCCAAACACTGCAAAAGCCAGAGGACTGGAATTATAATGAAGTTTTCTTTCTCTCTCTCTTTCTTTACTTGAATTTTCCTGTTTCTGACATCCAGATGATAATCTCGCTCTGTGCAGGTGTGTTTTGGAAGGAAACAGACATTAGAGTATAATAGACTGATAATCTGAGATGTTTTTGACATTGTACCTGTCAATCTGTGGGAATGCGGCCTGTGTGTGTGTGTGTGTGTGTGTGTAAACAACTGTTGTTGTTTTTATTATCACTAACAATACAAGTGCATGAGACAGGATTACACAGCCTTACACAGAATGCCCCGGTGACGGTAGGCCTCGTTTTCTCTACGAGACGCCTGAGTAATCAGGAGAGAAGACTACAGACGGAAGAGCATTACAGCGTTTACGGACGAGTGTCTTTCCAGAGCCGCATTCAGATCTCACTCATTAAAACTTCTCTTCTCTCCCTCCCTTCTTCCACAGTGACCCCCTCACCTTTCCCACACGTCCAGCTGATGGGTGGATGGAGAGAGAGAGAGAGAGAGAGAGAGAGAGAGAGAGAGAGAGAGACAAGTGAGAGAGAGAGAGACAAGTGAGAGGCCTTTGTTTGCTGTATTCCAGGAACCCTTAGTAAATTATTCATGCTTCATTTGAATACATGCAAATGAGATTCTCTCTCTCTCTGTGTCCTGGCCTGGCACTGTTCCAGGTGCCCACAACAGTCCCTTCCTCTTCTACAAATCTGTCTCTGGGGACTTTTGTTATGGTGCATGGCTGCGGTTTCACAGGAAGGAAAGCCTAGAAAGTTTTCATTCTCTCTCTCTCTGTCTCTCTCTCTCTCTCTCATTCATGAGCAGGCTACGGGAGGCACAGTGTTTGGTCTCCGTCTGGCTGGACAGTGAAGAAACACACCTCATCTCACACTCACTGCTCTAATTAATGGAAACGGTCAGAGCGAAGGGTGATAAAGTCACCATCTCTCAACCGTGCCCTCACAATCAGCTCAAACACTCAAATTCACAGCGCGCGCCCCCCCGCGGCGCTAAAGCCCGTTACAGCGCGAAACTACACGGCCTCATGTGACTGCTGAAATAACACAATGATTCCTTGTGTACGGTGAAAATTCGCTTACAATATCTTTTACTAATTAATTTGCCTGTTTAAAAACCATGGTTGTTTGTAAAATTACGTGTTGTGTTGTGACCATGAAAAGATCTAGCTTTGTTACGGAAGGAGAAACAAGTTTTAGGCACTAGATGCTAAACAAATGAAACTCAAATCGCAGATATAAAATGTTTAAACGTGATCACTTTGTTCTCTTTTTCCTTTCCTCCTTTCTTTCTTTGTTTTACGTAAATTTATTTAAATTTCTTTTTCAGTCAAAGTTTTACTGATTTTTTAATGAGTACTGTTTAGGCTGCATATCTCTGCATAAGACAAAGGAAATGAACTGAATGAGCTATTGTCCCCAGTAAAAATCGAACACTGCTGTCAAAGTGAAGTTTTGGACGGGCCATACCTTCAAAATACAACCGTTGCCCCCTAGTGGTTTAAATTACTTACAGAATTAATTGATATAAAGAAAAATTACTCTTACCTATTAGAAACTGTAGATCCCTCCCTCGAAATAAAACCAAATTTCAAATCGGCAACTGAACTTCTTGCTTCCTCACAGACTGTTTGATTGTTAAATTGGGTTTTGCTGTTTTATGTTGTCTTAGTCGCGCTCACGTTTTGAATAACTTAGGTCTTGGCTCCATCTAGTGGCATAATAATGAATGGCCGATGCAAGCACTGACGCACCCATTTAGCCCGACTGAGTTTTTGGAAAAAGGAAATAGGAATATCCTTGCTGTACGAGAGCTAAACTGTTACAGACACCGAGCAATAATAAAGTCTATCTGAGAACAAAATTAATACAAGGAGAGAAATTAATTTGAGTCTAACCCATTGTCCTGGCGTTGTAGAACATATCGCGCTCTTGCTGAATCCAGTCCAAATCACTCCATGTTTTCCTTCAAGCCAACTGGGACTGTTCTTTTTTTGTTTTATCAGAGATGTATTCATTGTGGACAGTTAGATCAGAAACGGGGCGGTGTAGTTTGCAATCTGCGTCAGTAGAGGACTTCATTCTATGTGTTCTCGTAGCTTATGTAGTGATATACACTGCATGTTCATATGGACGCAAATTTCAGTAGGCTATATATGGTGTTGAATAGTAATGTGTAGTCCTACTGATGTAAAACTTACAGATAGGCGCTAAAATGACCTGTTTTATATAGCCCAGACTTTATCTACGCTGTCTAATGTACTTAAATAGGTGGAAGTACTGAGCAAGTGGAAGTGCTGTATGCGGTACAGAACAGTACGGTCTGAGAACACGGGTTTATTAAAGACAGTGAGTGAAGTTGAAGTCTGAGGAGGCAGTCTTGAGCGACTGTGGTTTTCAGAATAGCGTGAAACACTGAGCTTCACGTGAACTTATTTTCCGTTTTACACTCGTCTTCACCTCTACATCACTGAAACCAGCGGCATGATTGTTCAGTTCAAATAAAGCGTGAAAGGGGGAGGGGGTGAGAAAACGGTTCGGCATAAAATGCGTGAGATCTGCACGAATATGATCTGAAAATCAAGCTGTGAAGCAGCTCGCACTTCCTTTAAAAACTGGTAAGTTGACGCGTTTGAAATTAATGATAACTTTTTTTCTTCTTCCATTTTTGCGCTGTTAAACTATAACAAAAAATCGTGGACCGCATAATGAGAACTGATTTAAAATCAACTGAATTGAACTGATTGATTGTTTGATTGATTTTTAATAGACTCTATGGAGCTAATCAGCACTGTTGAGCATTTGAAACGAGTCATCTATTACATTCATCTGTTAGTTGATATAGGCTACAGATTTATCTCTCGGCCTACTGCGCTGTGTCATGCGAAGAAAAATGATTTGATTTGAAAAACGAAAGGACTGGAGATGAACGAGATTGGCCATCATCAATTTTTTTTTTTTTTTTTAAAAAGTGGACACCGCTAAAAATTTAGCGCTAATGATTAAATGAGGATACAAAAACACAGCTCACCTAAAGGTCTATGAACTGCTGTGATATGTGACCTGTGACTCTGCCCTGTTGTGCCAGAGGAGAAGAGAGGAGTGAGAATGAACTTTACCAGCCTGTTAATGACCTGTCTGCTGTTTGGGAGCAGTGTGTCTTGGTCCTTTAAGAGAGGTACTATTACAACATTATATCATTATTGACATGCAGCACACAGCGTCACTTAATATAGCTTTATCATATCTCTTTGCACTTTGGTCTTCACACAGTCCTTTCATTGTCCTACCTGTCAAATTATCTTGGAATAAGCTAACAGTGTAAAGAAAGCCAGAGAAGCGGTAACTGAGCAAATCAGACATTATGCCGAGTAAAGTGACACAGTTCAGTCTTTTGAATGTCGTTATCACAGATAAATAAAACATTGCAATTTGGTCCCTTTGAAGGGGCTGTAGACCACACTCACCACGTGAGACGCTGTTCCGTGAAAATGCCCAGCTCGTGTGATGTGAAGAATTATGAACACTGGTACAAAGTGGGCAACTCCTGCGTCATGTATTTCAACGAATCGCTCAACTTTACCGACGCTGAGGTAATTCATGTCATATTTCAGAGTGTAGTCATACAGTAATTCATGGTTTGAAGAGACCAGATTTGTCTTTAATAAGTCATATTGAATATGGAATGTCTTGAGGTGACCTGAGTGACCAGTGTGTCCTCACGCTTCGCTCTCTTTCCACAGTTCCGCTGCAGGAACGCGGCACCTGGTGGTCACCTGGTGTCCGTGCACAGCAGTCAGGCCAATAATGATCTAAACTGTATCGTGCTCAAGTACAACAAAAAGTCTCCTCGCATCTGGTTGGGCGGCTTTGAGTTTTTTACTGTCAGTAAGAAAAGTCCAAGAAAATGAAGATTATATATATATTTTTTTTTTCATTCTGATTAATTAATGGTTTGTAGCAAAAGTGTGACATAATGATATTCTCTCTCTCTCTCTCTCTCTCTCTCTCTCTGTCTCTCTCTCTTTGTCTGTCTCTCTCTCTCTCTCTCTCTCTCTGTCTTTCTCTTTCTCTTTCTCTTTCTCTCTCTCTCTCTCTCTCTGTCTCTCGCTCTGTCTTTCTCTCTGTCTTTCAGTCTCGTAAGTGGATCTGGATTGATGACTCTAACTGGGACTTTCAGGCCTGGGTTCCAGGAGAGCCCAACAATCACTTCAACAAAGAGGACTGTCTGGAAATGAACTGGAAAGGTAAAAAGAGGGGGGGGGGTGTTGGGAAATGCAGTTGTGATTGAATAGGAGGATGAACGGGTGGAGAATCAGAGAGATGTTAGGTGAGGGAAAGAGAGGAACAGTGAAAGAGGGGAGAGAAATAAACTCTGTGCTCTGACACATAAATAAACTTTATTATTATTTCACTGTTACATTACTACTGAAGTCACTTGGCCAGTGAAACTGACTGTCGTTACTCTTGTAGCCACAGCAGTGAAACGGGCAGAAACACACTCATGTAACCACAAGAACACAGAGTTAGTAGTGGGCGAAGAAGAGCCGCATTTGTAGTCAAAATGCAACACTCAGTGCATCACTTTCTCACCTAAAACACAATGCAGACCAGACAACACGGGGGCACACCTACTCACCCACTCACACCTCACCAAACTAAAGCCACTGTGCTTGTTTTTTAAACGCATACAGGCACGCACACACACACACACACACACACACACACACACACGCTCACCCCTGGAAAGCCATTCATCTCTAGCCTGTCACTGGTTCTAGCAGATACACATGCTTTATCCACACAATCATTTATTTCAATTTAGTCAAAACCAGTTTGCTCAGAATTGTGTAAAAGTTTGTCACCTGATGATGGGGAGTTTTATCCTGTGTCACAGGTTTAAATATGAAAGACTGTCAAACCCATCAATCGTAAATCCAATTAAAACAAGCTGCTATATGAGTGAATAATAGTCATCATGTGACTGTATGTCCTTTGTATTCACTGAAACCCACCATTATATTCATTATTAGTAGTGAGTGCATCTACATACCTGTACAAGTTCCACAGTTACACTGGTTTTCCTCTGAATGTGAGCTGAATGTGAGTGTAAGACAGACGAGACATGAACAAATGATAAACAGGAAGGAAGAAACATTTTACCGACAGGAACCTAAGACAAGGCAAAAACAAGGTAATCTTTTTCCAGGGCATTAACAAGATCAGTCTTGTTTATAATGTTTGTCTCTCTCTCTCTCTTTCAGAGAATGGCAAGTGGAATGATGATTGGTGTCCTAAAAAGAAGAACTTCGTTTGTTCTTTTACCAACTAAAGGACAAAGTAACCCCACTTTCCTTTTCCACGATCTTTAAAAGTCATTCTTCTCATATTACTGGATGCATTTTTCAAAGCAAATGCAAAAATTAAAAAAAATTTGAAATAAAAAAATTGAAATAAACATGTTTAGCAATGAGGAGTTGAGGAAAATGAATCTGTGTTCTCTTGCGTGGATCAGAAAATGAAAACAGCGTTCCAGCTCTCTTCTCTCCCTTCAAACACAGCACAGACAGATCACACATTCTTTACATGCGTATGTGTTCAGGACACTTGAGTGAATTCGCAGGCATTTTGAAAATAACATTTTAGGGCAGTAGTGGCTTTAAACAGCGGTGGACCGATATCTGAACAAAAGGAAAATCTGTGTGTGTGTTCTGTTTTTAACCTCTTCTCACGCTCCTTTTAAACTGGCTTACGTTTCACTAACTTGAAGAAACAGGGTAAACTGCACACATGCAGAGGACTGGGGCATTAGATACTAACTCAGAGGGTAAGGTGTGAATCTGTTGATGGGCTGCACGCCAGAAAAAGAAGCCTTTTATTGGTCAATGGTAAATATTAAAGAATGTGGTATTAAAAATTACACTGTACTTGAAACGACATGACTGATAAGGAAACGTTAAGTGTTCAAGAGTTAATGAACAAACGTATTTGGAATTAACCAGATAGGTGAAGGATAATTAAATGCCGTGTGACATTCTACATGTCGTTCTTTATCCACTGACAAATGTTAAACTACAGACACTGAAGATAATAAAGCAACTCAAATATAAATATATAGGCTGCCATAAACAGGATATTTAAGAAATGTACTGTAATAGCTTGCTACGGGGAAACACCGAATTAAACTAGGAGGGCTGGCGTCTTTTTACTGATTATTATTCTTAATTAAGAGAATTCTTAATCGTTTTTGGTATGAATCTTAATGATGATGAACATTATAGGGGCAAGAGCAAACATCAGTCAACCCTCAAATACAGCATATCTCCATCACTCTCAGATTCACAGTCTCTTACGATTGCTTACACACTGAAATTAAACATAACACGCAGTCAGTGAAACCTGACACTCAAGGAGCAAAACCTCAGTCCAGATCTGCACAACTATAAGCACATTCTCAGCCTCACACTTTCTGCAAAACACTAAACACACTCCTCTGCATTAGACACAGAAATCTAACATCATGACACTTCTTTGCCATTTCAAGATACTCAAAATACCACACTTATGAACCTATTGATCAAACACGGTCATCAGGTGTACAGACACTTAGGTGCTTAATTGTAAGCTCACTAATCAGGCATAAGCACTATAAAAAGGCAACAGGTGAGTTTACCTGTCTTCAACAAAAATGGAACATTGGCCACAGAGCTATTTTGAGTGCCCCAGGCCAATGTGGTAGTAACATCACAATGTGCACTGCAATCATGCAGAATGGGTCCTCCACCACCATGCCAACATATCTGTCCGCCGATCTGCACTGGTCCAAAACTGGTTTCATCAGCATCCATAATTTTCACTCCAATACCTCCCACCATACCCTCCCTTCCTTAACCCCATTGAGGAGCTTTTTTCAGCATGGCGGTGGAAGGTTTACGATCTCCAGCCCTCTGTCAGGATACCCCTCATTCAAGCCATGGAGGAGGCCTGTGACCTGTGACCAAATTGATGCAGGATCCGTGCAAGGATGGATTCACCATTCAAGAAGACTCTTCCCTCACTGTCTTGCGAGAGAGGACATAGCCTGTGATGTGGACGAAGTGCTCTGGCCTGATCCAGCCTGGCAAAGAGATGATGCTCAGATGCTCTTTCTTTCTTTCTTTCTTTCTTTCTTTCTTTCTTTCTTTCTTTCATTCTTTCTTTCTTTCTTTCTTTTGTAATTCAAGCTTTCTTTTTTGTTTCCACAAATGTTTTTGCTGCATTTACAGTTTTTCTGTATTGCTAAAATACTAAACTCCATTCTCTAAACCAAATGCTCAGTGGTCTGAACCAATTTATTGAATCGATTGCTCTTTTGGCAAAACCAACAACAGTTTTCACCCAGTCAGATACAATTTACAGATCTCATTTATTCTTTTTGCAAAACTCTGAATACATTCTCACTCACTATCACACATTTATGATGCATAATGGTAACTATGGGGGGCAGAAGTTAAACACAATTACAGCACAGATGTCACAGCTTACACACAACAACTCAAAACTGTTCACACTCGTTGCTGTCAGTATCTGCACTTGGACTGTCACTCTGTGGCCTCCTGCTGGTCATTCAGTGTTTTTGTTTTTCCATGTGCTTTTGTTTGTTTTGGTTTTCCTTGTCACTCTGACCCCGCCCTCACTTGTGTTCTACTTCCTGTCATTGTCTGTTTCCCGCCTTCTGAGTTCACCTGTTTCTCATTTTGTTTGGATTACTCTGTCTATTTATACCTTCCTTTGCTAGTCCCTGTTGACAGATTGTCCCAGCCTCTTGTCTGAGTCTGTCTAGACTGATAGCCTGTTTTTGATTTTCTGCCTGTTGGAATCCAGCCTGTGTCTGAATTGTCATTTTTTGCCTGCCTTTTGGTTAGTCTGCCTGAGTTTTTGCTCTACAGCTATTTAGAGTGCTGTTTTTGTGTTTCTGCTTTTTCCTGGAGAGTCTGGAGATTTTTGCGTCGAGAGATCTTTTCTTTATTAAACCATTGAACTGAAACTGCTTTTGGGTCCGATTCTCCATTCCGAACCTGACAGAACAATCTGACCATCATGGACCCAGCAGAATTTAAGCAAATAAAGAGTATCCTTGATGTGCATGGAACAACGTTGGGAGGACACCAGACACAGCTCAACACCATCTCCAAGACAGTGGAGGAGATTGCTGCCCGCGTGACGGACCTGACTGCTAAGGTGCAACAACTCCAGCTGGCTTCTGCTCAAACTGCTCCCTTGTCTTCAGCACCTCCCATCCTGCCTGCTCGGGAGCCTCGTCTGCTGCCCCCTGAGACATACTCAGGAGATCCAGGTTCCTGCCAGTCGTTCCTAGCCCAGTGTGAGCTCATTTTTGAACTACAACCCTCTACCTTCCCGTCTGATCGCTCCAAGGTTGCATATGTCATCACCCAGTTGTCTGGGCGGGCTCGAGACTGGGGAACAGCCATGTGGGCCAATAATGTTGCAATTCAGGACAACTTTTCGCAATTTTCCCTTGAGATGAAGAAGGTCTTCGATCGCTCAAAGCAGGGTAGAGAAGCTGCACGTGAGATCCTGCACCTCCGTCAAGGGCACAGGTCTGTCTCTGACTTCGCAATAGAATTCCGCACCCTTGCCTCATCTACGGGTTGGAATCTAGATGCTCTTTATGACATTTTTTTTAACGGCCTTTCTGAGAGTATAAAAGATGAACTGATTCCCCATGATCTGCCTAATTCGTTTGATGACTTGGTGGATGTGGCTATCCGTGTCGACACCCGGCTGAGTCAGCTGCGCAGATTAAAGACTCCACTCAATTCCCAGCGACCTTATCAACGTCTTGGGACCGTCCCCTTACCCCTCACTCCTAACATAGGATTAAAGTCGTCTGCTCCACCAACCCAACCTGAGCCGATGCAGATCGACCGGACCCGCCTTTCACCAGCTGAGAGAAAGAGGAGGATGGATTCCAATGCCTGTCTCTACTGTGGTCATCAAGGTCATTTTGTTTCAACCTGTCCAGCAAAAGACGATGTTCACCAGTGACACGGGGAGTCCTGGTGAGCGCAATTCCTTCAAAGGTCTCCCCATCCCTCTGAACTGTTCTAAGAGCCTCTCTGATGTGGAGAGGCCACCGGCACACTACATCTGTTCTGATTGACTCCGGTGCTGAGGAGAGTTTCATTGACGCGTCCCTGGCCACCAAGTGGGGAGTTCCGGTTTCCACCCTGCAGACTCCTCTGACTGCCTCTGCTCTGAATGGGAGCAGTTTTGCCAATGTGACGCGCCTTACAGTTCCGGTGAGTTTGATGCTTTCCGGCAATCACAAAGAGGAGATTGCACTTTATGTTATTGACATCCCCACATCCCCATTGTTCTCGGCCACCCATGGCTAGTCAAACACAACCCTCATATTAACTGGGTGAATAATTCTATTTTGGGCTGGAGCCCATTCTGTCATTCCCAGTGTTTGAGATCTGCCCATAACCCCTCACCTGTTTTTTCTGAGGAACTTGAGGAATTTCCAGATCTGTCCAAAATACCAGATGAATACCTGGATCTGAGACCAGTCTTCAGCAAGTCCAGGGCCTCCTCTTTGCCGCCTCACCGTCCCTATGATTGTGCCATAGACCTGCTTCCTGGTTCTTCACCACCTCGTGGTCGACTTTATTCTCTGTCACCCCCTGAGCAGAGGGCCATGAATAAATCCACTGAGGATTCTCTGGCCGCGGGAATTATCCGTCCCTCTTCCTCTCCAGCGGGCGCAGGATTCTTCTTTGTGAGTAAGAAGGATGGGTCGCTGAGACCTAGCATTGATTATCGGGGCCTTAATGACATCACTGTGAAGAACAGATATCCTCTGCCCTTAATGTCCTCTGCTTTTGAGCTGTTACAGGGGGCTACAGTGTTTACCAAGTTGGACCTTCGAAATGCCTACCACTTGGTACGAATCAGGGAGGGAGATGAATGGAAGACAGCGTTTAACACCCCCACAGGTCACTATGAGTACCTCGTCATGCCCTTTGGCTTGACCAATGCCCCAGCTGTTTTTCAGTCCCTGGTTAATGACGTCCTGCGTGACACGGTAAACAAGTTTGTTTTCGTTTACCTTGATGACATTCTAATATTTTCCAGATCTCTGCGTGATCACGTCCAGCATGTCAGACTAGCTCTTCAAAGGTTGCTGGAGAACCAACTTTTTGTAAAGGCAGAGAAGTGTGAGTTCCATCGGAATTCTACATCGTTTCTGGGCTTTGTTATCTCTGAGGGTGGGTTAGAGATGGACTCGGCAAAGATCAAAGCTGTCGTGGAGTGGCCTACTCCCCAGTCTCGCAAGGATCTGCAGAGGTTTTTGGGTTTTGCCAATTTTTATCGAAGGTTCATACGCAACTACAGCTCCTTAGCATCTCCTCTAACGAGTCTGACCTCTTCTTCTGTCAGATTTCTCTGGTCGGAGGCAGCAGAGAATGCTTTCCAACAACTGAAGAAGCGTTTCACCTCTGC
This sequence comes from Chanos chanos, assembly GCF_902362185.1. NCBI lineage: Eukaryota > Metazoa > Chordata > Actinopteri > Gonorynchiformes > Chanidae > Chanos > Chanos chanos. Next base: position 1,548,995 of record NC_044503.1, on the reverse strand, counting down.
CCCCATTCTGACTATGCCCAACCCAGCACGCCAGTTCATTGTGGAGGTGGACGCCTCGGATGTCGGGGTAGGAGCGGTCCTGTCCCAGAGGTCCACTACAGATAATAAACTGCACCCATGTGCCTTTTTCTCTCATCGACTCACGCCCACTGAACATATCTATTATGTCAGAGACAGAGAATTACTGGCCGTTAAGTTGGCATTAGAGGAATGGCGTCACTGGCTGGAGGGTTCAGAGGTTCCTTTTCTCGTATGGTCGGACCATAGGAACCTTGAATATTTAAAGTCAGCTAAACGTCTCAATGCTCGTCAGGCTAGATGGTCTCTTTTTTTTAGCCGTTTCAATTTTACATTGTCATTCCGCCCTGGTTCTAAGAATGCCAAGCCTGACGCACTCTCTCGCCAGTTTAGTGCTCCTGTGCATGTCCCTGCTCCTAATACCATTTTGCCCGCTCGTTGCCTGGTTGACGCCATCACCTGGAATATTGAGTCTGTGGTCCGTTCTGCCCAACAACATGAATCCAGTCCTGATAATTGTCCTCCTAACTGTCTGTTTGTTCCCAGTGCTGTCCGTTCTCAGGTCCTGCAGTGGGGTCATTCCTCCCGGTTGACCTGTCATGCTGGAGTCAGGAGGACTATGGCCTTTCTACGTCAACACTTTTGGTGGCCAAGAATGGCTGCTGATGTTCAGGCCTTCATTGCTGCATGTCATACCTGTGCACGAAACAAGACCTCCAACCAACCACCCACAGGACTCCTTCAGCCGCTCCCGATACCCAACCGACCATGGTCCCACATAGCCTTGGATTTTGTGTCTGGCCTCCCACCATCTGATGGTAACACCACTGTCCTAACAATTGTTGACAGATTCTCCAAGTGTGTACATTTTGTTCCCCTGACTAAACTTCCCTCTGCTATGGAGACAGCGTCTCTCATGATAAATCATGTTTTTAGAATACGCGGACTGCCCTTGGACATTGTTTCTGATCGAGGTCCTCAATTTGTGTCCACGTTTTGGAGAGAATTCTGTAGGCTTCTCGGAGCCACTACCAGTCTTTCATCTGGTTTTCACCCTCAAACCAATGGCCAGACAGAAAGCGCCAACCAGGACTTGAAAAGAATCCTTAGGTGCCTGGCCTTCCAGAATCCTTCCTCCTGGAGTCAACATCTGGCATGGGCTGAGTATGCCCACAATTCCCTGCCCGTTGCTTCTACTGGTCTGTCCCCTTTTCAGTGCTGCCTAGGCTATCAACCACCTCTTTTCTCTTCTCAGGAACCAGACGCCTCTGTTCCATCAGTCCAGGCATTCATCCGGCGGTGTAGGTCCACATGGAGACGTGCCCGTACCTCCCTGTTGCGTTCTGGCACCCAGGTCAAGCGGTTGGCAGACCGACGTAGGATCAAGGCGCCCCGCTACAGGAGAGGACAGAGGGTTTGGCTCTCTACTAAGGATCTGCCCCTCAGAGTCGACTCCCGTAAGCTGGCTCCCCGCTTCATTGGGCCCTATGTCATTGAGCGGGTCCTCAGTCCGTCTGCAGTCCGCCTGCGGCTGCCTCTCTCTCTTCGGCGGGTCCATCCCACCCTCCACGTTTCCCGGATCAAGCCAGTCTGCCACAGCCCTCTCTCTCCTCCCACTGTGTCCCCCCCTCCCCCCCGTCTTATTGATGGGGCTCCTGCCTTCACTGTGCGTAAGCTGCTGGATGTCCGTCGACGTGGACGTGGCCTCCAGTTTCTGGTTGATTGGGAGGGGTATGGGCCAGAGGAACGAACCTGGGTTCCGGCCCGCCACATCCTTGATAAGGCTCTTATCCGCAACTTCCATCGTCTGCATCCTCATCACCCTGCTTTGACTCCTGGAGGTGTCCGTTGAGGGGGGGTACTGTCAGTATCTGCACTTGGACTGTCACTCCGTGGCCTCCTGCTGGTCATTCTGTGTTTTTGTTATTCCATGTGCTTTTGTTTGTTTTGGTTTTCCTTGTCACTCTGACCCCGCCCTCACTTGTGTTCTACTTCCTGTCATTGTCTGTTTCCCGCCTTCTGAGTTCACCTGTTTCTCATTTTGTTTGGATAACTCTGTCTATTTATACCTTCCTTTGCTAGTCCCTGTTGTCAGATTGTCCCAGCCTCTTGTCTGAGTCTGTCTAGACTGATAGCCTGTTTTTGATTTTCTGCCTGTTGGAATCCAGCCTGTGTCTGAATTGTCATTTTTTTCTGCCTGCCTTTTGGTTAGTCTGCCTGAGTTTTTGCTCTACAGCTATTTAGAGTGCTCTACAGCTATTTTGTGTTTCTGCTTTTTCCTGGAGAGTCTGGAGATTTTTGCATCGAGAGATCTTTTCTTTATTAAACCATTGAACTGAAACTGCTTTTGGGTCCGATTCTCCATTCCGAACCTAACAGTTGCTAGTGATGTGATGAAACCAATATAAGGCAGTTCAGAGTGCACAGATGAGTTGAGGGTTGATCCCAACAATGGATGGAAACAATCTGAGAGGCAGAGGAGGAAGAGTGTGTGTAAGAGGTGGTGTACGAGGAGGAAGAGGAGGAGGACAAGGAAGAGCAAGACCAAGAGCAGTCATTTCAGATGAAGTTCGAGCAACTGTGATAGACCATGTTCTTGTTCATGGAGTGACGATGAGAGAAGCAGGACAAAGAGTACAACCCAATCTCAGCAGATTCTCTGTGGCTGCCATAATCAGGGGATTCAGAGAAGAGAACAGGTAACTGGTCATTGAAAGTTTACTGTATACAGATGTTTCAGTACATCACTCTGCCAATATAAAGGAGACTGGTGGGGGAGTCCATCACTGTTTTTACTGCATGTATATTTTTGTAAATGAACGTTCCCGATTTGTAGAATTGCAAGACTATCACCTGAGGATGGAAGGAATCTTATGTTCTCCAAACAGCAAGAGACTCAAAACAATGCCATTAGACTGCATGAAATACAGCCCTGAGTAGTAATGCAGCTTTACGGTACAATACTATACTACATACTACTGTCAAACTATATTACATTGTAATGTATGCAGATCAGGGGAGCATACACTCTACAGAATAGGTCTGTCTGTCTGTAGCACTTACAAAACTATATCTGTTCTTACGTATGGAAAGTGTTTGAATTGGATTCCATAATAAGACTCCATGAATACATTTTTGTGGATGAAGCTCAGTTCAGTCTGATGAAGAGGCCAGAACATAATTGGCCAGTGGGCCATTGATGAAGCCCCTGGCCAGCCTGGTGTGATGACTTCGACTCCTCCTCCTCTGGACTCTACTGTTGCCATTTTACAAGAGATGTGAGGTGTTCTGCTGTTTGTGTGTGTGGTTGTGTGAATTGTGTGTAGTGTTTTCACAAAATGAGCCCTGTTTTCAAAATCGTGCTTACAGTTTTTCTCAATTGCTTAAACACAATTCCTGGAACAATTCACCATTTTCTCAAATCTTAACACACAATTTTAAAAACGCACACCCAACGCTACAAACATCTAACTTCTGGCCCCAATTCAAACTTTGCCCTCGGATAAAACGCGCAAACTGTCAAAAACACAGACTACATGACTGTTTGCTACACACTGGAGGGATTCATTCAAAACACTGCACCCAAAATGTTTAGAATAGGTTTTCAGAGAAATAATTTGAAGAGAGAGGGGGGAGGGATGTAGTTGTGATTGAATAGGAAGATGGACGGGTGGAGAATCAGAGAGATGGTAGGTGAGGGAAAGAGAGGAACAGTGAAAGAAGGGAGAGAAATAAACTCTGTGCTCTGACACATAAATAAACTTTATTACTATTTCACTGTTACATTACTACTGAGGTCACTTGGCCAGTGAAACTGACTGTCGTTACTCTCGTAGCCACAGCAGTGAAACAGAGCAGAAACACACTCATGTAACCACAGGAACATAGAGTTGGTAGTGGGCGAAGAAGAGCCGCATTTGTAGTTAAAATGCAACACTCAGTGCATCACTTTCTCACCTAAAACACAATGCAGACCTGACAACACGGGGGCACACCTACTCACCCACTCACACCTCACCAAACTAAAGCCACTGTGTTTGTTTTTTACACACATACAGGAACACACACACACACACACACGCTCACCCCAGAAAGCCATTCATCTCTAGCCTGTCACTGGTTCTAGCAGATACACATGCTTTATCCACACAATCATTTATTTCAATTTAGTCAAAACCAGTTTGCTCAGAATTGTGTAAAAGTTTGTCATCTGATGATGGGGAGTTTTATCCTGTGTCACAGGTTTAAATATGAAAGACTGTCAAACCCATCAATCGTAAATCCAATTAAAACAAGCTGCTATATGAGTGAATAATAGTCATCATGTGACTGTATGTCCTTTGTATTCACTGAAACCCACCATTATATTCATTATTAGTTCTGAGTGCATCTACATACATGTACAAGTTCCACAGTTACACTGGTTTTCCTTTATATGCATGAACTTCCTGATGAGCTGAATGTGAGTGTAAGACAGACAGACATGAACAAATGATAAACAGGAAGGAGGAAACATTTTACAGACAGGAACCTAAGACAAGATAAAAACAAGGTAATCTTTTTCCAGGGCATTAACAAGATCAGTCTTGTTTATAATGTTTCTCTCTCTTTCAGAGAATAGCAAGTGTAATGAGGATTGGTGTCCTAAAAAGAAGAACTTTCTTTGTTCTTTTACCAACTAAAGGACAAAGTAACCCCACTGTTCTTTTCCACGATCTTTAAAAGTCATTCTTCTCATATTACTGGATGCATTTTTCAAGGCAAATGCAAAAATTAAAGAATAAAATTGAAATAAACATGTTTAGCAATGAGGAGTTGAGGAAAATGAATCTGTGTTCTCTTGCGTGGATCAGAAAATGAAAACAGCGTTCCAGCTCTCTTCTCTCCTCTCAAACACAGCACAGACAGATCACACATTCTTTACATGCATATGTGTTCAGGACACTTGAGTGAATTCGCAGGCATTTTGAAAATAACATTTTAGGGCAGTAGTGGCTTTAAACAGCGGTGGACCGATATCTGAACAAAAGGAAAATCTGTGTGTGTGTGTTCTATTTTTAACCTCTTCTCACGCTCCTTTTAAACTGGCTGACGTTTCACTAACTTGAATAAGAAACAGGGTAAACTGCACACATGCAGAGGACTGGGGCATTAGATACTAACTCAGAGGGTAAGGTGTGAATCTGTTGATGGGCTGCACGCCAGAAAAAGAAGCCTTTTATTGGTCAATGGTAAATATTAAAGAATGTGGTATTAAAAATTACACTGTACTTGAAACGACATGACTAATAAGGAAACGTTAAGTGTTTAAGAGTTAATGAACAAACGTATTTGGAATTAACCAGATAGGTGAAGGATAATTAAATGTCGTGTGACATCCTACATGTCGTTCTTTATCCACTGACAAATGTTAAACTGCAGACACTGAAGATAATAAAGCAACTCAAATATAAATATATAGGCTGCCATAAACAGGATATTTAAGAAATGTACTGTAATAGCTTGCTACGGGGAAACACCGAATTAAACTAGGAGGGCTGGCGTCTTTTTACTGATTATTATTCTTAATTAAGAGAATTCTTAATTGTTTTTGGTGTGAATCTTAATGATGACGAACATTATAGGGGGCAAGAGCAAACATCAGTCAACCCTCAAACACAGCATATCTCCATCACTCTCAGATTCACAGTCTCTTACGATTGCTTACACACTGAAATTAAACATAACACGCAGTCAGTGAAACCTGATACTCAAGGAGCAAAACCTCAGTCCAGATCTGCACAACTATAAGCACATTCTCAGCCTCACACTTTCTGCAAAACACTAAACACACTCCTCTGCATTAGACACAGAAATCTAACATCATGACACTTCTTTGCCATTTCAAGATACTCAAAATACCACACTTATGAACCAGTTGATCAAACACGGTCATCAGGTGTACAGACACTTTGGTGCTTAATTGTAAGCTCACTAATCAGGCATAAGCACTATAAAAAGGCAACAGGTGAGTTTACCTGTCTTCAGCAAAAATAGAACATTGGCCACAGAGCTATATTGAGTGCCCCAGGCCAATGTGGTAGTAACATCACAATGTGCACTGCAGTCATGCAGAATGGGTCCCCCACCACCATGACAACTTGGGTCCTTACAACACAGCCCACATACTCACATTTTTGGACAGACTACACTGTCACAACAGAAGACCAAATGGATGCAGAGCTCCGGTCCAAAACTGGTTTCATCAGCATCCATAATTTTCACTCCAATACCTCCCACCACACCCTCCCTTCCTTAACCCCATTGAGGAGCTTTTTTCAGCATGGCGGTGGAAGGTTTACGATCTCCAGCCCTCTGTCAGGATACCCCTCATTCAAGCCACGGAGGAGGCCTGTGACCTGTGACCAAATTGATGCAGGATCCGTGCAAGGATGGATTCACCATTCAAGAAGACTCTTCCCTCACTGTCTTGCGAGAGAGGACATAGCCTGTGATGTGGACGAAGTGCTCTGACCTGATCCAGCCTTGCAAAGAGATGATGCTCAGGGTTTCTTTCTTTCTTTCTTTCTTTCTTTCTTTTGTAATTCAAGCTTTCTTTTTTGTTTCCACAAATGTTTTTGCTGCATTTGCAGTTTTTCTGTATTGCTAAAATACTAAACTCCATTCTCTAACCCAAATGCTCAGTGGTCTGAACCAATTTATTGAATCGATCGCTCTTTTGGCAAAACCATCAACAGTTTTCACCCAGTCAGATACAATTTACAGATCTCATTTATTCTTTTTGCAAAACTCTGAATACATTCTCACTCACTAACACACATTTATGATGCATAATGGTAACTATGGGGGGCAGAAGTTAAACACAATTACAGCACAGATGTCACAGCTTACACACAACAACTCACAACTGTTCACACTCGTTGCTAATGATGTGATGAAACCAATATAAGGCAGTTCAGAGTGCACAGATGAGTTGAGGGTTGATCCCAACAATGGATGGAAACAATCTGAGAGACAGAGGAGGAAGAGTGTGTGTAAGAGGTGGTGTATGAGGAGGAAGAGGAGGAGGACGAGGAAGGGCAAGACCAAGACCAAGAGCAGTCATTTCAGATGAAGTTCGAGCAACTGTGATAGACCATGTTGTTGTTCATGGAATGACGATGAGAGAAGCAGGACAAAGAGGAAAACCCAATCTCAGAAGATTCTCTGTGGCTGCCATAATCAGGGGATTCAGAGAAGAGAGCAGGTAACTGGCTTTTTTTTTGGTCATTGAAAGTTTACTGTATACAGATGTTTCAGTACATCACTCTGCCAATATAAAGGAGACTGGTGGGGGAGTCCATCACTGTTTTTACTGCATGTATATTTTTGTAAATGAACGTTCCCGATTTGTAGAATTGCAAGACTATCACCTGAGGATGGAAGGAATCTTATGTTCTCCACAAAGCAAGAGACTGAAAACAATGCCATTGGACTGCATGAAATACAGCCCTGAGTAGTAATGCAGCTTTACGGTACAATACTATACTACATACTACTGTCAAGCTACATTATATTGTAATGTATGCAGATCAGGGGTGCATACATGAATACATTTTTGTGGATGAAGCTCAGTTCAGTCTGATGAAGAGGCCAGAACATAATTGGCCAGTGGGCCATTGATGAAGCCCCTGGCCAGCCTGGTGTGATGACTTCGACTCCTCCTCCTCTGGACTCTACTGTTGCCATTTTACAAGAGATGTGAGGTGTTCTGCTGTTTGTGTGTGTGGTTGTGTGAATTGTGTGTAGTGTTTTCACAAAATGAGCCCTGTTTTCAAAATCGTGCTTACAGTTTTTCTCAATTGCTTAGACACAATTCCTGGAACGATTCACCATTTTCTCAAATCTTTACACACAATTTTAAAAACACACACCCAACGCTACAAACATCTAACTCCTGGGCCCAGTTCAAACTTTGCCCTCGGATAAAACGTGCAAACTGTCAAAAACACAGACTACATGACTGTTTGCTACACACTGGAGGGATTCATTCAAAACTCTGCTACCAAAATGTTTAGAATGGGTTTTCAGAGAAATAATTTGAAATGTTCTAAAAATCACAGTTCTGACTATCCAGATAACTCTTTCAGGAACACCTTGGCGAGAGAAATTCAAAACAGTACTGTAATAACTACCTCTTACATAAGGAAGAGTCCATGCACAGTAAAATACCCAAGTTCCAAAAGCTTTATTTCCAAATGCAGTAAGATGTACAGGTTACTCAGCATCAGTATCACTATCACAATCAGCATCAGTGTTCTCATCATCTCGTCTCAGGTCTGGGTCATGCCATAATATCTCATCAGCATCACACATTATGTTTGCTCTTGCCAGGCAGCGTGGGAAAAATGCCCTTGTGTGCCTTAGAAAACCCTGGATAGACTCCATAGATACTTCACCACAGGCATCCACGGTTGCCTCCAGGAGGTTTTGCTGTGCATAGGGGTTGCGGTCATACACCCCTACGTGGAAACGGGTGAAGAGGGTTGATGGTTATGGGAAATACTTGTGTGGTTTTGGGAACGACATAAGGGTATAGGTTTTTGTGCTAAAGGAACCAGTTTATGTGTTTAAGCAATCGAGGAAAACTGTAAGCAATCGTTAAAAACTGTAAGAGGGTTTTTATATCCTCTCTATATGTGCCCAATAGCGCCATCACGTGGGCGGGAGTAGCTATGTTATTGGGCTATTGCACATACTCACGACTGACCCTGAAATAGACAAGAAATGCACAGCTCCTAAGCCCGTGGTGTAGATCATTTTAAATTGCAATGGGATTCTCCAAAATGTATCAAAAGATTTTCCACAAGGACTGTTACCAGCGTTACCATAGCAACTTAAAGCCTACCAATCTCAAATCCAAATGTCCCCAGCTTCAAATACACATATGGCATTTACAAGGATTTTGCACAAAGAGTAATATGTTGTCAGGTGTAAGGCAGGTAAAATGCATGACGTCAGCCTCAGTGTTAGAAACCAAAAGACCGAAACTGTGAAACGGACAAGTCAAAGGAATAAAAGACTGATGAAGGTGTGAATTTTTTGTACGTTGGTCAGTTCAACAGAGAGGGCAGAAAGTATAGTGCTTTTTGCTTTATATAAATTCATTTATGTTGTGATTTTACGCGTAGAGATGCACTGTTACGTTTTAAGGTCGTACTAAGTGTGACTGTCTAACGATATCCTACCAGATGTCTGCACTGTTTTTAAATAGTCCGTCCTTTTTAATGAACAGATAAAAGCCCATTTCCAGCCATCTCTTATGTGATAAATGTTCAATAAGTAACTTTCTGCTTTTTCTCTAAACTACACATAGCAACAGTCTTCATGATATAAATTACAATAACTCTTGCTCATGGACAGATACGGTAGAAAACTGGATCTGCAGATTTGCAACACAATATCCCATCCCTAGAGGGAGACATCATATAACCAATGTCCTTCAATGATGTTTCGGCTGAAGTCTTTGGCATTTATTTATTTATTTATTTATTCATGCCTCCTCTCTCGTTGTTTCGCTTGTAACAGTGCAAGTGAGTGTCGAAGCTCACCTGTCATTACCACTTTATTGTTATTGTTTATTATTATTGTTTAACAGTTTGATGCTCTATCAAAAGGATGAGAGAAATCCAACCCGTCAATCAAATAAAAATTGCTCAATGAAAAAATCATCTCAAAATTATCTCAAAAAATGTTATCTTCTCTCAAAGTACATGTCACATGTATTGGCAGCATTCAGGATTCCTATAAACAAATTTTAATAGATATGGTATATGGTATGTTCCCCTTTCAATTTGACCCTTTTTTAAGTTCATGCATATCTTTGAGAACTCTTCAGCAGTCATCCAGCACAGGCCAGACTCCCACAGTCATCCATCAACATGACAATGGTGGCGAATGACATAACTGAGATGACTGGGACGAGACCAGTGGTTGCTGACGTGCATAAATCAGCCAACGGCTAAAAACACAGCTTTACATGCCAGTCTACACACTATGTTTTATCCTGCGGCGTGTTTGAATGATGTTTTATCCTGCGGCGCGTTGAGGCAGTGACATAGGAGTAGGGGATGCAACTTGTTGATATTTATTTCTTTCTCTTTATATTTATAACCCATTTATATTTATAAGCTATATATTCATATACATAGAGCTCACGTGACTGGTGAACCTCACCTGTGCATACTGCTTTGTGTAGTTAACACTGGTTTACATACATATATAAAAATACCTTGTGTAAATGGCATCATTGCACTGTTACTTTCCACCCTTATCACGATTCATTGTTTTCCGCTCTTATTACAATTGGTGTATTTATTGTCTTATATTTACTTTTCTGGAATTTTCTAGGGTTGTCACCTGTTGCGAGTTATTTACTCAGGTTGCTGCAATAAAACAAGTTCATCTCCCCTTGTCTGCTTGGGTTTCCTCCAGGAACTCCGGTTTCCTCCCACAGTCCAAGGACATGCAGGTTAGGTGAATTTGAGACACTAAATTGCCCCTACGTATGAATGTGTGTGTGAGTGTGTTTGTCTGTGTGTCTGCCCTGCGATGGACTGGCGACCTGTTCAGGGTGTTTCCCTGCCTTTTGCCCTATGAGCGCTGGGATAGGCTAATCAGGATAAACGACTTAGATAATGAGTGAGTATATGTATGTATGTATTCATGTATGTATGTATCTGTCTGCATGTCTGTCTGTCTATCTTTCTGTCTGTCTGTCTGTCTGTCTGTCTGTCTATCTGAAATACCCATCTCCACTGTTAGGGTAATAATTAAGTTTAAAACTGGAGGTGTGATGAACCTGTCCAGAAGAGGACACAAGTGTATTTTGCCTCCATGTGGAGAGTGGAGAGGATGGTGCTCACAGGCAAGAATGTCTCCAAGGGACACAGGTGGAGACCTGCAGTGGTTGGTTGCATCACTGGGGTCTCCAAATCTCCAGAACAACAGTTAGACACCACCTCTATACATACAAGCTGTTCAGAGGACTTGCGAAAAGGAGAACCTCTGGTGTCAACAGAACAGGTTTGATGGCCAAATGAAACAGAAACAGAGATGATCATGCAGAAGAGAACCTGATCGGCACTGTGACGTCCAGTGGTGGAGCTGTTTTTTCGCTGGTGGAGCTGTTTTTTCGCTGATGGAGCAGTGATGTTGTGTGGCTGTTTTTGTGGTGGTGGAGCTGTGATGTTTTGAAGCTGTTTTAATTCCAAAGGCCCTGGGCACCTTGTTTGGACATATAGCCCCACAGACTGTATCAGGGACCAGGAGGTTTTAAACCAGAATCTAACTGGCAATGCCATGACCTAATACAAAGATCCAATGTATACGTCCCAGTCCACAGAAAATAAAGCATATATCCCAGTCCACAGAGAATGAAGCATAGGCCTACCTCTAAACTCACACAGAAATCATTTGCTCATCACAGTCAAGCGTTCACAGTGGCCCCTAACACAACAGGCATGGGTAACTTTTTTTCTATAATTTACAGCTTAGTCTTAACACAGGATATAAATAAAAGGGCCAATAGTACTAGATGTTAGGGTAGGGCAGGTGTTAGGTGCCTGGTGTTAGGGTGTTTCTGTCATATAATGACCTTATCTGACCTTATCTCTCATCTACTCTGGCTCTGGTTCTGGGCAGTGACATATTTATATTTACCTCTAACAGATAAACTCAGAGAGGACATAACAACCCAGGCGCTGGACACAGAGAGACACATTGACCGTAAAGATTCAGGGGAGATTACTCTCCCCAGATTATTCACCCATCAGGGCCAGGGCAGAGCAGACTAGACCTTCCACAGTGTGTTAGAAATTATTCTCCACAGATTATTCACCCATCAGGGCCAGACTGCCAGGCCTTTCGCAGTGTGTTAGGGTGGAGTGCATTCAGCGGATCCCAAACACCAGCAGACGGCAATCGCTTCACCTCCTGGTGAAGCTGGACTTATGACTGCTAAAGCTTCGTGAAATATCCAGTGATCACTTACATGTGTTTTTGTTCTTCAGCAACTAGGGAAAGGCCTGATGAAATGTGTTAACTCTATGAGAGTTTGTGTTGGGCTGAAATATCATTTCATCTTCATATTGTTGTAAGTGTTGTAACAGTTTTGCTTTGTTCTGGAACTCAAAAGCAGACCAACACATGAACTAGGATCAGAGTGAGAAAAAACAGAAAACCACGCGAGCATATGTCACGCTCTATCCTCAGTAACTCACAACGGTAATCCTGGATCCTCTCAAGGGACATACTAATTAATATTTTCTAACAAAGCAGTTCTGAATTTCAATGTGCCACACTTTGTTTTCACTGTGGACTCATTGTAGGCTTCTCATCATCACCATGATGAAACTGAACTTCATCTCTTGTGGAGTAGAACACAAAGCACAGGGACTGGAGCCCATAGAGAAGCAAATCCTGCTTTTTTGTACATTTGTCAAGTGTTCTTCCAGTTGAGATGGAGTTTGCACTGTTCTTAGACATGTTCTTCCCTCTGACAGTCCAAACGGTTTGAGGGACTAAGCTAGATCACATACACCAGTAGGGTGATTGTGTTGTGTGTTCACAACTGTTGTGTACCAACAGGTTTTTTATTTGTTTGTTTGTTATGTCTGTTTAACAGGTTTTTTTTCTTTGAGAACCCCCCCAGAGACTCTGAGGCCAAAAAAGGTCTCGTATACAGAGGGAGGTGGGGAGAGACAGCTCAATATAAGAGGAGTGAAGGAGGACAGTGAGGACAGGAAGAGTAGAGCTGACGTCTCCTTCTTAATCTGGTAAGTCGATTCTTTTGTACATCAGCATCTACAAGAATCTGAAAAATGACCACAGAAAGAAAAATGGAAGTTTGTTTCAAAAATTCAATTTCAATTTTTTCAGCCCAAAAATATGTGTCTTTGTATGTGCCTTCTCGTTTTTTTAAAAAAAAAGGATTCACTAATGTTAAATGAAACAGTTGAACAGTTGACAAAAAAGTGGACACTATTTGAATCTAATGCTAAGCAGTGCATGAGAATATTGAAACAATAACACACATAAAACTAAAGTTCTATGAACTGCTGTGATATGTGACCCGCGACTCTGCCCTGTTGTGCCAGAAGAATCATCAGAGAGGAGGGAGAATGAACTTTACCAGCCTGTTAATGACCTGTCTGCTGATAGGGAGCAGTGTGTCTTGGTCCTTTAAGAGAGGTACTATTACAACATTATATCATTATTGACATGCAGCACACAGCGTCACTTAATATAGCTTTATTATATCTCTTTGCACTTTGGTCTTCACACAGTCCTTTCATTGTCCTACCTGTCAAATTATCTTGGAATAAGCTAACAGTGTAAAGAAAGCCAGAGAAGTGGTAACTGAGCAAATCAGACATTATGCCGAGTAAAGTGACACAGTTCAGTCTTTTGAATGTCGTTATCACAGATAAATAAAACATTGCAATTTGGTCCTTTTGAAGGGGCTGTAGACCACACTCACCACCTGAGACGCTGTTCCATGAAAATGCCCAGATCGTGTGATGTGAAGAATTATGAACACTGGTACAAAGTGGGCAACTCCTGCGTCATGTATTTCAACGAATTGCTGAACTTTACTGACGCTGAGGTAATTCATGTTATATTTCAGAACCGTAGTCATACAGTAATTCATGGTTTGAAGAAACCAGATTTGTCTTTAATAGGTCATTTTGGACATGGAATGTCTTGAGGTGACCTGAGTGACCAGTGTGTCCTCACGCTTCGCTCTCTTTCCACAGTTCCGCTGCAGGAACGCGGCACCTGGTGGTCACCTGGCGTCCGTGCACAGCAGTCAGGCCAATAACGATCTAAACTGTATCGTGCTCAAGTACAACAAAAAGTCTCCTCGCATCTGGTTGGGCGGCTTTGAGTTTTTTAATGTCAGTAAGAAAAGTCCAAGAAAATGAAGATTATATATATATTTTTTCATTCTGATTAATTAATGGTTTGTAACAAAAGTGTGACATAATGATATTCTCTCTCTCTCTCTGTCTTTCTGTCTCTCTCTCTGTCTCTCGCTCTGTCTTTCTCTCTGTCTTTCAGTCTGGTAAGTGGGTCTGGATTGATGACTCTAACTGGGACTTTCAGGCCTGGGTTCCAGGAGAGCCCAACAATCACAACAAAGAGGACTGTCTGGAGATGAACTGGAAAGGTAAAAAGGGGGGGGTTGTTGGGAAATGTAGTTGTGATTGAATAGGAAGATGGACGGGTGGAGAATCAGAGAGATGTTAGGTGAGGGAAAGAGAGGAACAGTGAAAGAGGGGAGAGAAATAAACTCTGTGCTCTGACACATAAATAAACTTTATTATTATTTCACTGTTACATTACTACTGAAGTCACTTGGCCAGTGAAACTGACTGTCGTTACTCTTGTAGCCACAGCAGTGAAACAGAGCAGAAACACACTCATGTAACAGACCAGACAACATGGGGCACACTTACTCACGCACTCACATCTGCCTCACCAAACTAAAGCCACTGTGTTTGTTTTTTACACACATACAGGAACACACACACACACGCTCACTCCAGAAAGCCATTCATCTCTAGCCTGTCACTGGTCCTAACAGATACACATGCTTTATCCACACAATCATTTATTTCAATTTAGTCAAAACCAGTTTGCTCAGAATTGTGTAAAAGTTTGTCACCTGATGATGAGGAGTTTTATCCTGTGTCACAGGTTTAAAAATGGGTTGTCAAACCCATCAATCGTAAAACCAGTTAAAACAAGCTGCTATATGAGTGAATAATAGTCATCATGTGACTGTATGTCCTTTGTATTCACTGAAACCCACCATTATATTCATTATTAGTACTGAGTGCATCTACATACATGTACAAGTTCCACAGTTACAGTGGTTTTCCTTTAAATGTGAGCTGAATGTGAGTGTAAGAAAGATAGACATGAACAAATGATAAACAGGAAGGAAGAAACATTTTACAGACAGGAACCTAAGACAAGATAAAAACAAGGTAATCTTTTTCCAGGGCATTAACAAGATCAGTCTTGTTTATAATGTTTCTCTCTCTTTCAGAAAAAGGCAAGTGGAATGATGATTGGTGTCCTACAAAGAAGAACTTTCTTTGTTCTTTTACCAACAAAAAGACAAATTAACCCCACTGTTCTTTTCCACGATCTTTAAAAGTCATTCTTCTCATATTACTGGATGAATTTTTCAAGGCAAATGCAAAAATTAAAAAAAAATTGAAATAAACATGTTTAGCAATGAGGAGTTGAGGAAAATGAATCTGTGTTCTCTTGCGTGGATCAGAACATGAAAACAGCATTCCAGCTCTCCTCTCTCCTCTCAAACACAGCACAGACAGATAACACATTCTTTACATGTGTATATGATCAGGACTCTTGAGTTGAGTTCGCAGGCATTTTGAAAATAACATTTTAGGGCAGTAGTGGCTTTAAACAGCGGTGGACCGATATCTGAACAAAAGGAAAATCTGTGTGTGTGTGTTCTGTTTTTAACCTCTTCTCATGCTCCTTTTAAACTGGCTTACGTTTCACTAACTTGAAGAAACAGGGTAAACTGCACACATGCAGAGGACTGGGGCATTAGATACTAACTCAGAGGATAAGGTGTGAATCTGTTGATGGGCTGCACACCAGAAAAAGAAGCCTTTTATTGGTCAATGGTAAATATTAAAGAATGTGGTGTTAAAAATTACACTGTACTTGAAACGACATGACTAATAAGGAAACGTTAAGTGTTTAAGAGTTAATGAACAAACGTATTTGGAATTAACCAGATAGGTGAAGGATAATTAAATGTCGTGTGACATCCTACATGTCGTTCTTTATCCACTGACAAATGTTAAACTACAGACACTGAAGATAATAAAGCAACTCAAATATAAATATATAGGCTGCCATAAACAGGATATTTAAGAAATGTACTGTAATAGCTTGCTACGGGGAAACACCGAATTAAACTAGGAGGGCTGGCGTCTTTTTACTGATTATTATTCTTAATTAAGAGAATTCTTAATTGTTTTTTTGGTATGAATCTTAATGATGATGAACATTATAGGGGCAAGAGCAAACATCAGTCAACCCTCAAACACAGCATATCTCCATCACTCTCAGATTCACAGTCTCTTACGATTGCTTACACACTGAAATTAAACATAACACGCAGTCAGTGAAACCTGACACTCAAGGAGCAAAACCTCAGTCCAGATCTGCACAACTATAAGCACATTCTCAGCCTCACACTTTTTGCAAAACACTAAACACACTCCTCTGCATTAGACACAGAAATCTAACATCATGACACTTCTTTGCCATTTCAAGACACTCAAAATACCACACTTATGAACCAGTTGATCAAACACGGTCGTCAGGTGTGCAGACACTTAGGTGCTTAATTGTAAGCTCACTAATCAGGCATAAGCACTATAAAAAGGCAACAGGTGAGTTTACCTGTCTTCAACAAAAATGGAACATTGGCCATAGAACTATTTTGAGTGCCCCAGGCCAATGTGGTAGTAACATCACAATGTGCACTGCAGTCATGCAGAATGGGTCCTCCACCACCATGCCAACTTGGGTCCTTACAACACAGCCCACATACTCACATTTTTGGACAGACCACACTGTCACAACAGAAGACCAAATGGATGCAAAGCTCTGGTCCAAAACTGGTTTCATCAGCATCCATAATTTTCACTCCAATACCTCCCACCACACCCTCCCTTCCTTAACCCCATTGAGGAGCTTTTTTCGGCATGGCGGTGGAAGGTTTACGATCTCCAGCCCTCTGTCAGGATACCCCTCATTCAAGCCATGGAGGAGGCCTGTGACCTGTGACCAAATTGATGCAGGATCCGTGCAAGGATGGATTCACCATTCAAGAAGACTCTTCCCTCACTGTCTTGCGAGAGAGGACATAGCCTGTGATGTGGACGAAGTGCTCTGGCCTGATCCAGCCTTGCAAAGAGATGATGCTCAGGGTTTCTTTCTCTCTTTCTTTCTTTCTTTTGTAATTCATGCTTTTTTTTTTGTTTCCACAAATGTTTTTGCTGCATTTACAGTTTTTCTGTATTGCTAAAATACTAAACTCCATTCTCTAAACCAAATGCTCATTGATCTTGTGACAGAGGGCTCTGTCTCAGGCCGCGGGCGGCGCCTTTTCCCCACAAACTAACCACTTTCCTCAGTTGTACTTTGTTTGTTCGTGTTTGTATCCTGTTACGTGTATGCCATTCATACATATCTATAATACACAGATTCCAATAACATAATGCGTTAGCTTCAAGGGTGCACACTCGAAGCACGCAGCAGGTTACCCGGTTTCATACACACAAACATTTCCAATTCACGTTCACAATCTTACAGGTTAAAACACCCCACAAACACCCTAAATTACACCTAAATGTTTGTTAGCGTCTTTACTGTTGTTTGTTTTACTGTTACCGTCTTTATCATGTTACAAACACACACAATTACTCATTGAAATGTTTGGTCCCGTCTTTATTGTACTTAGCGTTTGGTTTAAATGTCTTTTTGTTGTTATAGGATTTTGTTTGTTGTCTTGTCTTCCTCCGTTCCCCGTTTCCTCTCTCCGCGTGTCTGTTTGTCTGTGCCATAGCGGGGTACAACTACCGGTGCAGGGGAGGGCCAAACTAAGCTGGAGCAACACAGGCTAGTTTATCGAGGTTGGCCTGAGGTACGCATGCGCAGTGTAGGAGCGGGAGGGACCATAAACCTAGCGAAGGAGTTGAAGGTGGAAAGGTGATGATTTATGGAAATTATGGGGATAGGTGAAATTGTGGATGTATAAATTATGTGTATAAAATGTGTATAAAAAAGTTGTGGTAATTCTGTTTGTACACTAAAATTATTAGGATGGGCAATATTATTTTTATTTTTAAACAGAACAAATGTGGTATGTTCTGGGGGAGGGGCTTATGAATGAAAAGAGGGGTTCCAATCATTGTATGTTGAGGGAGTCAGGAGAGTGACAGAATGTAGCTGTGGAGAATTGAAGTGAGTTGAAAGTGAAATTGAAAGTAGCGATTTGTTTGTTTATTTATTTGTTTGTTTGTTTGTTTATCTATATTTTTTGTTTTTTTGTTTTGTTTTTTTCTCTTGTAAATATATATATACGTATTCACTGTACATATTTGACATTTTGGACATTTTTCTTCACTTTTCTTCACTTTGGTTGGAACTGGGTTTTTTTTTTTGTTGCACTGTAAATAAAACACCTTGCACTTACGTGCTATTTGTGGCGGAGCCATTTTTTTGTTTATTTTTGGGCAACCCGAACCCCTGTTCGGTTTCACCCTGCCACAGATCTGAACCAATGGATGGAAACAATGGATGGAAACAATCTGAGAGACAGAGGAGGAAGAGTGTTTGTAAGAGGTGGTGTACGAGGAGGAAGAGGAGGAGGACGAAGAAGAGCAAGACCAAGACCAAGAGCAGTCATTCAGACGAAGTTCGAGCAACTGTGATAGACCATGTTCTTGTTCATGGAATGACGATGAGAGAAGCAGGACAAAGAGTACAACCCAATCTCAGCAGATTCTCTGTGGCTGCTATAATCAGGGGATTCAGAGAAGAGAGCAGGTAACTGGCTTTTTTTTAGGTCATTGAAAGTTTACTGTATACAGATGTTTCAGTACATCACTCTGCCAATATAAAGGAGACTGGTGGGGGAGTCCATCACTGTTTTTACTGCATGTATATTTTTTATAAATGCACGTTCCTGATTTGTAGAATTGCAAGACTATCACCTGAGGATGGGAGGACTCTTATGTTCTCCAAACAGCAAGAGACTCAAAACAATGCCATTAGACTGTCACGTCCTATCCTCAGTAACTCACAATGGTAATCCTGGATCCTCTTAAGGGACAATTGATACTAATTGATATTTTCTAACAAAGCAGTTCTGAATTTCAATGCGCCACACTTTGTTTTCACTGCGGACTCATTGTAGGCTTCTCATCATCACCATGATGAAACTGAACTTCATCTCTTGTGGAGTAGAACACAAAGCACAGGGACTGGAGCCCATAGAGAAGCAAATACTGCTTTTTTGTACATTTGTCAAGTGTTCTTCCAGTTGAGATGGAGTTTGCACTGTTCTTAGACATGTTCTTCCCTCTGACAGTCCAAACGGTTTGAGGGACTAAGCTAGATCACATACACCAGTAGGGTGATTATGTTGTGTGTTCACAACTGTTGTGTACCAACAGGTTTTTTATTTGTTTGTTTGTTTGTTATGTCTGTTTGACAGCTTTTTTTTTCTTTGCAAACCTCCCCAGAAACTCTGAGGCCAAAAAAGGTCACGCGTACAGAGGGAGGTGGGGAGAGACAGCTCAATATAAGAGGAGTGAAGGAGGACAGTGAGGACAGGAAGAGTAGAACTGACGTCTCCTTCTTAATCTGGTAAGTTGATTCTTTTGTACATCAGCATCTACAAGAATCTGAAAAATGACCACAGAAAGAAAAATGGAAGTTTGTTTCAAAAATTCAATTTCAATTTTTTTAACCCAAAAATATGTGTCTTTGTATGTGCCTTCTCATTTTTTTAAAAAAAGGATTCACTAATGTTAAGTGAAACAGTTTAACAGTTGATAAAAAAGTGGACACTATTTGAATCTAATGCTAAACGGTACATGAGAATATCGAAACAATAACACACATAAAGCTAAAGTTCTATGAACTGCTGTGATATGTGACCTGTGACTCTGCCCTGCTGTGCCAGAGGAATCATCAGAGAAGAGGGAGAATGAACTTTACCAGCCTGTTAATGGCCTGTCTGCTGATAGGGAGCAGTGTGTCTTGGGCCTTAAAGAGAGGTACTATTACAACATTATATCATTATTGACATGCAGCACACAGCGTCACTTAATATAGCTTTATTATATCTCTTTGCACTTTGGTCTTCACACAGTCCTTTCATTGTCCTACCTGTCAAATTATCTTGGAATAAGCTAACAGTGTAAAGAAAGCCAGAGAAGTGGTAACTGAGCAAATCAGACATTATGCCGAGTAAAGTGACACAGTTCAGTCTTTTGAATGTCGTTATCACAGATAACAAATAAAACATTGCAATTTGGTCCCTTTGAAGGGGCTGTAGACCACACTCACCACCTGAGACGCTGTTCCATGAAAATGCCCAGATCGTGTGATGTGAAGAATTATGAACACTGGTACAAAGTGGGCACCTACTGCGTCATGTATTTCAACGAATTGCTGAACTTTACTGACGCTGAGGTAATTCATGTCATATTTCAGAGTGTAGTCATACAGTAATTCATGGTTTGAAGAGACCAGATTTGTCTTTAATAAGTCATTTTGGACATGGAATGTCTTGAGGTGACCTGAGTGACCAGTGTGTCCTCACGCTTCGCTCTCTTTCCACAGTTCCACTGCAGGAACGCGGCACCTGGTGGTCACCTGGCATCCGTGCACAGTAGTCCGGACAATAACGATCTAAACTGTATCGTGCTCAAGTACAACAAAAAGTCTCCTCGCATCTGGTTGGGCGGCTTTGAGTTTTTTAATGTCAGTAAGAAAAGTCCAAGAAAATGAAGATTATATATATATTTTTTCATTCTGATTAATCAATGGTTTGTAACAAAAGTGTGACATAATGATATTCATTCTCTGTCTCTCTCTCTGTCTTTTTCTTTCTCTTTCTCTCTCTCTCTCTGTCTCTTTCGCTCTGTCTTTCTCTCTGTCTTTCAGTCTGGTAAGTGGGTCTGGACCGATGACTCTAACTGGGACTTTCAGGCCTGGGTTCCAGGAGAGCCCAACAATCAGCACAACAAAGAGGACTGTCTGGAAATGAACTGGAAAGGTAAAAAGAGGGGGGGGGGGTGTTGGGAAATGTAGTTGTGATTGAATAGGAAGATGGACGGGTGGAGAATCAGAGAGATGTTAGGTGAGGGAAAGAGAGGAACAGTGAAAGAGGGGGGAGAAATAAACTCTGTGCTCTGACACATAAATAAACTTTATTATTATTTCACTGTTACATTACTACTGAAGTCACTTGGCCAGTGAAACTGACTGTCGTTACTCTTGTAGCCACAGCAGTGAAACAGAGCAGAAACACACTCATGTAACCACAAGAACACAGAGTTAGTAGTGGGTGAAGAAGAGCTGCATTTGTGGTCAAAATGCAACACTCAGTGCATCACTTTCTCACCTAAAACGCAAAAGAGACCAGACAACACGGGGCACACTTACTCACGCACTCACATTTGCCTCACCAAACTAAAGCCACTGTGTTTGTTTTTTACACACATACAGGAACACACACACGCACACACGCACGCACACACGCACACACACACACACATGCTCACCCCAGAAAGCCATTCATCTCTAGCCTGTCACTGGTCCTAACAGATACACATGCTTTATCCACACAATCATTTATTTCAATTTAGTCAAGACCAGTTTGCTCAGAATTGTGTAAAAGTTTGTCACCTGATGATGAGGAGTTTTATCCTGTGTCACAGGTTTAAAAATGGGTTGTCAAACCCATCAATTGTAAAACCAGTTAAAACAAGCTGCTATATGAGTGAATAATAGTCATCATGTGACTGTATGTCCTTTGTATTCACTGAAACCCACCATTATATTCATTATTAGTACTGAGTGCATCTACATACCTGTACAAGTTCCACAGTTACAGTGGTTTTCTTTTGAATGTGAGCTGAATGTGAGTGTAAGAAAGATAGACATGAACAAATGATAAACAGGAAGGAAGAAACATTTTACCGACAGGAACCTAAGACAAGATAAAAACAAGGTAATCTTTTTCCAGGGCATTAACAAGATCAGTCTTGTTTATAATGTTTCTCTCTCTTTCAGAAAAAGGCAAGTGGAATGATGATTGGTGTCCTACAAAGAAGAACTTTCTTTGTTCTTTTACCAACAAAAAGACAAATTAACCCCACTGTTCTTTTCCCACGATCTTTAAAAGTCATTCTTCTCATATTACTGGATGAATTTTTCAAGGCAAATGCAAAAATTAAAAAAAAATTGAAATAAACATGTTTAGCAATGAGGAGTTGAGGAAAATGAATCTGTGTTCTCTTGCGTGGGTCAGAGCATGACAACAGCATTCCAGCCCTCCTCTCTCCTCTCAAACACAGCACAGACAGATCACACATTCTTTACATGTGTATGTGATCAGGACACTTGAGTTGAGTTCGCAGGTATTTTGAAAATAACATTTTAGGGCAGTACTGGCTTTAAACAGCGGTGGACCGATATCTGAACAAAAGGAAAATCTGTGTGTGTGTGTGTTCTGTTTTTAACTTCTTCTCACGCTCCTTTTAAACTGGCTTACGTTTCACTAACTTGAAGAAACAGGGTAAACTGCACACATGCAGAGGACTGGGGCATTAGATACTAACTCAGAGGGTAAGGTGTGAATCTGTTGATTGGCTGCACACCAGTAAAAGAAGCCTTTTATTGGTCAATGGTAAATATTAAAGAATGTGGTATTAAAAATTACACTGTACTTGAAACGACATGACTAATAAGGAAACGTTAAGTGTTCAAGAGTTAATGACCAAACGTATTTGGAATTAACCAGATAGGTGAAGGATAATTAAATGTCGCGTGACATCCTACATGTCGTTCTTTATCCACTGACAAATGTTAAACTGCAGACACTGAAGATAATAAAGCAACTCAAATATAAATATATAGGCTGCCATTAACAGGATATTTAAGAAATGTAGGGCTGGCGTCTTTTTACTGATTATTATTCTTAATTAAGAGAATTCTTAATTGTTTCTGGTATGAATCTTAATGATGATGAACATTATAGGGGCAAGAGCAAACATCAGTCAACCCTCAAACACAGCATATCTCCATCACTCTCAGATTCACAGTCTCTTACGATTGCTTACACACTGAAATTAAACATAACACGCAGTCAGTGAAACCTGACACTCAAGGAGCAAAACCTCAGTCCAGATCTGCACAACTATAAGCACATTCTCAGCCTCACACCTTTTGCAAAACACTAAACACACTCCTCTGCATTTGACACAGAAATCTAACATCATGACATTTCTTTGCCATTTCGAGACACTCAAAATACCACACTTATGAACCAGTTGATCAAACACGGTCGTCAGGTGTGCAGACACTTAGGTGCTTAATTGTAAGCTCACTAATCAGGCATAAGCACTATAAAAAGGCAACAGGTGAGTTTACCTGTCTTCAACAAAAATGGAACATTGGCCACAGAGCTATTTTGAATGTTCCATTGGACATATCAAATTAACAGTAGCAAACATATATGCACCCAATGAGGACAACCCCACATTTTTTCACAACTGTTTTGCTCAGCTTATGAACTTCTCTGACACGACCATCATTCTTGGAGGTGACTTCAATACAATTATGGACTTTAACCTCGACCGCTCAAACACTACAAAATTCTCCAGACCAATGAAACCTTCAGAAACACTGCAACAATACATAAATGACTTTGGCCTCAGTGACAACTGGCGACTACATAACCCCACCAGCAGAGAATGTACTTATTACTCTCCACACCACAATTCACTTTCCTGGATCGATTACTTCTTCATAAGCAATTCTATTATATCTAAAACAGGAAATGCAAAGATTCACCCAATTATCATTTCTGACCATGCCCCAGTTAGCTTCAATCTCATAAACAAAATTTCCATAAAACCACAGACTAGATGGCGCTTTAACACATCATTACTGCAAGATTCAGAATTCAACACATACCTGATACAAGAGTGGACATCCTTTATTGAACTGAATGACTCCCCATTCACCTCATCTACATTATTATGGGAAACAGCTAAGGCACTATTAAGAGGTAAAATCATTTCATACTCCACTCACAGAAAAAAGAAAGAACAAGACTTGGAAAAAAAGCTTGAGCAGAGAATTGGTGAGCTTACTCTGCTAGCAGCCGAAAATCCATCAGATGACCTTCGTAAAGAACTCATTGAAACAAAATATGAACTTGATACCATCATAAATAAGAAAACCCAATTTCTTATACAGAGACTCAGGCATAACCATTTTGAACAAAATGACAAATCTGGACAGTATCTGGCAAATCAACTAAAAAGACAACAAGAAAAAACAATCATACCAGTCAGTAAAAACTCTGAAGGGAAAACCGTGTCCACTCCAAATGATATCTCAGCAACCTTTCAGTCCTTTTATTACAACCTTTACAAATCCAACTGTACATGTGATCCCTCTGCAATTCAAACTTTTCTTGACAATATCAAACTCCCCAGGCTAAATAAAAATCAAGTAATAAATCTAGATCGACCACTTTCATCAGACGATTTTAAAAAAACACCTTTTTCAATGCCAAATAACAAAGCACCTGGAGCCGATGGTTTCCCAGCAGAATTTTTCAAACATTTCTGGCCAACAATATCACCATTATTCATAAAAATGACCGCTGAAATTCAACATTCCTCTGTCATTCCACCCCATATGAATACAGCACTTATATCACTCCTCCTTAAGCCTAATAAAGACCCAACTCTCTGCTCAAGCTATCGCCCGTTATCTCTCATTAACACAGACATTAAAATCACCAGTAAAGCACTAGCTATGAGATTAGAAACAGTCATCTCTTCTATAATACACCCTGATCAAACAGGCCTCATTAAAGGTAGGCATTCATCAAATAACATGCGCCGTCTATTCAATCTAATCAGCATAGCCAAAACCCAAACAAACAATACAGTCATCCTGTCATTAGATGCAGAAAAAGCATTTGACCGTGTTAACTGGACATTCTTATTCTCCACATTAGAAAGATTTGGTTTTGAGGATTCATTTATTCAATGGATTAAAATTTTGTACAACTCACCCACAGCATCAGTAATCACAAATGGTATAATTTCACAACGTTTCACACTTCACAGAGGCACAAGACAAGGATGCCCACTCTCACCCTTACTATTTTCCCTGTTTATTGAACCCCTAGCAGCTGCCATCCGCCAAAACACCCAAATCACTGGTATCACCACTCTGAACACAACCCACAAAGTCAGTCTATATACAGATGACCTATTACTATATGCACAAAACCCTCTTACATCACTCCGAGCCATTTTCAATCTGATTGGGACATCTTCCGCCATCTCAGAATATTCAATCAACTGGTCAAAATCCATTATTCTCCCAGTTAACCAGGACCAGTGGAATGTTGTGACACCCAGGCTCTCACTAAACATCCCTACAGGTAACATTCGATATCTTGGCATTGATATTTCCTCCAACCTTTCAGATTTGTTTGAATTGAACTTCATACCAATTCTTAAAACCACCAAAAAGTGTTTAAGTTGTTGGAATAGCTTACCACTCTCACTTGCTGGCCGCATAGCTGCAGTGAAAATGTCAATCCTACCAAGAATCAACTATCTCTTTTCAATGACTCCCGTCTTCCCAACACCCAACTGGTTTTCTACTCTAAACTCAATAATCACAAAATTTTACTGGAAAAATAAACAACCAAGAATTAAACTCTCAACACTCCAGGAAAGCAAGCAGCTTGGTGGCTTAAATGCCCCAAACTTTCTCCATTACTTCTTAGCTCATCAGTTACAGTACATAATGAAATGGACATATTCAGACATGCAACAAGATCCTTGGCTTGAAACTGAACAGTCAGCTTGTGAAGAACTCTCTATTAAAGAGTTGCCATTCTTATCCCAATCAATCAAAAACATAACTGCTATAAGGTCATCACCATTTCAACAACCCTGGAAGCTTGGTGGAAAACCAATAAGATCACAAATCACTCACTTAAACCGTGTAACCTCACACCAATTTGGAACAACCCCGATTTCTTAATCAATAAGACCACCTTCACATTTCATTCCTGGAAAAGTAAGGGAATCACCCACTTACAACACCTGTTTGCAAATGATAAATTCTTAACCATCCATGAACTAACACAGAGATATAACATGACCCAACCAAACTTTTTACAGTACCTCCAGCTTAAAAATGCACTAAAAAATAAAATACAACTTTCCAACATTGATTTACAACCACCACCATTAATAGAAAAGATAGCATCCATTTCAACATCTGAGAAACCTTTATCTAAAATATACAAACACATATCATCACCAAAAGAAGAAGCACTACCTATACCAATAACAAACTGGGAAAAAGATTTAAAAATTAAGACTGATCTCAGTTTCTGGAAACAAATATGTAGCAACATCACCAACCGTAGAATGCACCTCATGGGCTTCACCAATACAGATATCTGTCCACAATGCACCCTCAACACAACAGATTGCTATTATCACTCTTTCTGGCAATGCACACCAATCCAAAATTTCTGGCAAGCCATAATATTTGAACTCTCCAAATTTCTGGGTCACAGCATTCCACTGTCCCCGTCACTTTGCCTTCTAGGAGATCTCACACCCATCAGTCATATTCACAAATACCACAAGATCATACTTGTCACCTTAACAATAGCCAAAAAAACAATACTCCTAAACTGGAAATACAGGCAGAAACTTTCAATATCACAATGGCTTAATCTGTTAACAGACTACCTCTCAATGGAACGAATCACAGCTAAAAACAATAAACAGACCAAATTATTCAGTAACACCTGGGAACCCATCCTTGTAGCTCTAAACTTTCCAACAAATTGACCCCCCCTCCCTTTTTTTTTTCTCTCTCTCCCCTTTCTTCCTTCTTCTCCCCTTTTCCTTTAATGGTATCTAAATGTTATCTTCCTGCTTCATTACTATCACTACATTATTATTATTATTATCATTATTATTATTATTATTATTATTATTATTATTATTACTGATCTTTCCTACTAGTATTATTGTCACTGCTATCACTTATAATTACTCAGTGTTATAACTATACCGATGATGATTATTATTATTATTGTTGTTGTTGTTATTGCTGATATTGTTATTGTCCTTTTTCTTCCTCCTCCTCATCTACTCCTCCTTGTTCTTTCCCCTCTTCCTCTTCAACTGTAACATAATGGCTCTGTGACAGGACAAAAAAAAAAAATATATTTTGAATGTCCCAGGACAATGTGGTAGTAACATCACAATGTGCAATCACGAGGAATGGGGTCCTCCACACCACGCCGACTTCAGTCCTTACAACGCAGCCCACATACTCACATTTTTGGACAGACTACACAACACTGTCACAGCAGAAGACCAAATGGATGCAGAGCAGATGAGATACATTGTCATCTGGGACAACGTATCTTTCCACCAATCTGCACTGGTCCAAAACTGGTTTCATCAGCATCCATAATTTTCACTCCAATACCTCCCACCACACCCTCCCTTCCTTAACCCCATTGAGGAGCTTTTTTCAGCATGGCGGTGGAAGGTTTACGATCTCCAGCCCTCTGTCAGGATACCCCTCATTCAAGCCATGGAGGAGGCCTGTGACCTGTGACCAAATTGATGCAGGATCCGTGCAAGGATGGATTCACCATTCAAGAAGACTCTTCCCTCACTGTCTTGCAAGAGAGGACATAGCCTGTGATGTGGACGAAGTGCTCTGGCCTGATCCAGCCTGGCAAAGAGATGATGCTCAGGGTTTCTTTCTTTCTTTCTTTCTTTCTTTTGTAATTCAAGCTTTCTTTTTTGTTTCCACAAATGTTTTTGCAGCATTTACAGTTTTTCTGTATTGCTAAAATACTAAACTCCATTCTCTAAACCAAATGCTCAGTGGTCTGAACCAATTTATTGAATCGATCGCTCTTTTGGCAAAACCATCAACAGTTTTCACCCAGTCAGATACAATTTACAGATCTCATTTATTCTTTTTGCAAAACTCTGAATACATTCTCACTCACTAACACACATTTATGATGCATAATGGTAACTATGGGGGGCAGAAGTTAAACACAATTACAGCACAGATGTCACAGCTTACACACAATGACTCAAAACTGTTCACACTCGTTGCTAATGATGTGATGAAACCAATATAAGGCAGTTCAGAGTGCACAGGTGAGTTGAGGGTTGATCCCAACAATGGATGGAAACAATATGAGAGACAGAGGAGGAAGAGTGTGTGTAAGAGGTGGTGTACGAGGAGGAAGAGGAGGAGGACGAAGAAAAGCAAGACCAAGACCAAGAGCAGTCATTTCAGATGAAGTTCGAGCAACTGTGATAGAAGAGAGCAGGTAACTGGTCATTGAAAGTTTACTGTATACAGATGTTTCAGTACATCACTCTGCCAATATAAAGGAGACTGGTGGGGGAGTCCATCACTGTTTTTACTGCATGTATATTTTTTATAAATGCACGTTCCCGATTTGTAGAATTGCAAGACTATCACCTGAGGATGGAAGGAATCTTATGTTCTCCAAACAGCAAGAGACTCAAAACAATGCAATTAGACTGCATGAAATACAGCCCTGAGTAGTAATGCAGCTTTACGGTACAATACTATACTACATACTACTGTCAAGCTACATTATATTGTAATGTATGCAGATCAGGGGTGCATATGTTACACACTTGACTAAATGATGCTCGGGACAAGTGTTGTTTTTTGGTAAGTTTTTCCGTTTATTCCGTAACGTCCAATAAATCGATATTCTCTCAACAATCTCCTCTCACCGGTTCGCACTCTACTCACTCGACAGTTTTTTCCAACGGATTCTACTACTCCAGCAGGTAAGTATAGCGCATGTGCGCTTGTCCGTAACCCTAAGCAACGGGTATGTGTTCAAGAACCGAAACATTTCTCATTCCCTTTTACTCACAATCCCTTATACCCAAACTGTCCGTATTTTAAACAGTTGAACACAGCATGAAACAGAGGCAATAACTAAAATATCAGAATGCAACAAGGAGAAGGTCTTCAAAATCCTGGTGGGGATACAAAAAAATACAAATGGGAATACAAAATTACTATTAATGGGGGGGTGTGCCACACTCTCCCCTGCACAACTAAATGTCGTCCCGACATTTCCAGTCCCAGTTCACTGTATTTTAACAGTTTGATTGCTTACAGGTTAGAAGAGTCCAGTGTTCAAGAGACACATCTGATAACAGATTTCACATAACAAACATCTCTTCTTAATTGTCATGTGTCAAACAGTGGGTGTCATTGTGCACTACGACAGCCAACTATTTACTCCGCTGTGTCCACGGGGAGTTCCTCTTGACTGGCATAGGTGTGACCTTTGACCTGTAATACAATCACACAGGATCTCACACTTTCACTAATTGCAATGACTCAAAGTCCAACCTCTTCCTCTATCTTGTCGTATGAGTCCTACCCCAGTCCTTTTCTTTTTCATAAGCATGTTGTCTAACAACCATTTCTACATCGGCAATTTTCCAGTGTGATTCTAAGTGCATGAACTGACTCCCTCCTATCTTGTAGGCCTATATCAACTTAAAATAATTCTTTTAAACACCTTTCTCTTAACCACCTGTTGAACTTTTACATAAACATAAATTTGCACTATTAAACTAAACAGCATGAACCTCCCATCTCTCATCAATTCTTATTTAACATACTGAAACTCAACCAATTCAGTTAAGCGTGGGATTCCCCAGTCTATTATATGTAAATGTCTTGGGTGCATTTCTAACTCTTAAAGGATACTTCCGCGCAGGCAGTGGGGAGAGTGGTGATATGTCTTCCTCGTCGTGATGGTTTGCTGTCTCGAGCTCAGCATCCTCAATCTCCTCACACGGCTCTGGTGTCACTGCCGTTTCATGCACATCCTCTTGCTCTGTCTCCATCATGTCTCCTGGTTGATCTATGTCTGCATCCGATGTCCACAGGATCTCCCTTTCCTCCCTGTTGTCTCCCGCAGGTACTGGCGTTGCTGTCCATGGCTGGAACTCCCTCGCCTCTGCTCTGAGGTTGCTCCTGATTTGTCTTGGGGAGTGTTCTTGGGGTCCTGAGATGCATCTCCATTCATCCTCTTCTCCATCAGATGAAAACTCCGGTTCCGTGGTCTGTGTTGTTGGTGGCTTTTTCTCTTTGTGTCTTCTGCCACTTGTTTTCTTATTTGTAGCGTATGTGTCTGCTGGCAGGAAGTCACAGGGGAGCAGCAGATTCCTGTGAAGCACTCTGGTGCGGCCTTGGCCATCCTCTTGTCTTACCTCATAAACTGGACTGTCTGGATGTCTTCTTTTTATGACTACATGTACTTTCTCCTCCCAGAATGACCTGAGTTTACCTGGTCCACTTCTCTCTGTCACATTCCTAATCAGTACCCTGCATCCAGGATCCAGTTCCGCTCCCAGAGTCTTTCGGTCATACCAGTCTTTTCCTCTCTTGCCACTGTTCTCCGCTGCCTTGGACGCTAACCGGTATGCTTCCTCCATCCTCTGTTTCCATTTCTTGGTGTATTCTTGATGGGATGCACTGCTGTCACAGGGTCTGAGGCCAAACATGATATCAATGGGCAACCTGGGGTTACGACCAAAGAGTAGATAATATGGGGCATATCCTGTCGATTCATTGCGTGTGCAGTTATAGGCATGCACTACTTTGGCCAGAGAGCTTTTCCAATCAGCTTTTGCGTCATCATCCAAGTTACGCAGCATGGCCAGCAGGGTGCGGTTAAAGCGTTCCACTTGCCCGTTCCCTTGGGGGTGGTAGGGAGTAGTGCGAGAACCTTGGATGTCACAATATTTTTGGAGCTCAGCAAACAATCTATTCTCAAATTCTTTTCCCTGGTCATGGTGTAATTTAGTTGGAAAGCCAAATTTCAGGACAAAATCTCCAAATATCTTTTCTGCAGCAGTTTTAGCAGTTTTGTTTGTACATGCATATGCCTGAGCGAACCGAGTGAAATGGTCCATGACCACGAGAATGTACTCATAACCTCCTTTACATTTTTCAAGGTGCAAAAAGTCAATTGATACCATCTCCAAGGGATATGTTGTCACAATATTGGTAAGAGGTGCTCTTACTGTTTTGTGTGGTCTTTTCCGCTTCACACAGCTACACACCTTATTTATGTGATGCTCTACATCCCTCTGCATGCGAGGCCAGAAAAAGCGCTCACGGACTAGATGGAGCGTCCGCTCAACACCTAAATGTCCCATCTCCTCATGCAACTCCTTAAGAATCTGTGAATGGAATTTTGGAGGTACCACTAGCTGCGTTCGTGTTGCTGTCTGTCGCCGGAGCACACCATTAGCATCAATCAACAATCTCGCTCTCTCCCTTGCAAAAACAGCCAACTCACTGTGAACATCCTTCATTCTTGGCCACTGGTGTCGTGTGACATACTGCCTCACCTGCTGCAACAGTGAGTTCTCCTCTTGAGCGGCTCTCAGCACTTGAGGGGAAATTGGGTTCACAGTACTCATCTGCTGCTCATTGCTCTGCTCTGCAATCGCTGTTGCAATGATCACCGGACACAGCCATGGCTCCCTCTCATCTTGGTAGACTGACAAACCTTTAGACACACTGGACAAGATTTCAGGCTGTATCTGCTGGGAACAGGTAAGCATATACCTCTCTATGTCTAGGGGCATCCTTGATAGCCCATCTGCATCTGAGTTTGACTTCCCTGGCCTGTACTTAATGGTAAATCTGAAGTCAGCCAGTTCAGCCACCCATCTCAGCATAGTTGCATTCAGTTTTGCTGTTGTCAGCACATAAGTGAGGGGGTTATTATCTGTATATACTATGAAAGATGGAGCATAATACAAATAATCTCTAAACCTCTCACAGATAGCCCATTTCATTGCTAAAAACTCTAGCTTACCAGAGTGAAGATGGTAATTCTTCTCTGGGGCTGAGTGGGTGCGGGACCCATAGGCAATGACCACAAGCTTTCCCTCTTGTCTTTGGTAGAGCACTGCTCCCAGTCCATCTTGGGAAGCATCACAACGTAGAATGAATGGTTCTTCAAAGTTTGGGTAGCCCAGGACAGGGGGGCTGGACAGACAATCGATCAGCCGACAAAGTACCGCATTATGTTCTTCTGTCCAGGTAATGTGCTGGTGGGAGGGAAGCTGGCTTTGTTTTTCCTTTCTACCTCCAGCCTTCTGTTTTCTATTGGCTTTTGGGGTATCACTGATCGACTTCTTTGAACACAATAGACAATACAGAGGCTTGGCAATACAAGAGAAGTTTGGAATATAAGCTCTGTAGTATGAGATGAACCCCAATACTTTCCTCAACTCACCCACTGTAGCTGGTTTTCTGTTCTTCATGTCTTGAACGGGTGCTACTTCCGCTGGATCCATTGAATAACCTTCTTTTGACACCACTTTTCCCAGAAATCTAACTTGATTTTTAAACAGCTCACATTTCTTTGCAGTCAACTTAACCCCATGTTGCTGGTAACGCTGAAGCACTTTCCTCACATCTCTTAGATGATCATCAAAGGTTCGACTATGCACTAAATTATCATCAAGGTAAGGCTGGCAGATTTCATCCCCAAGTCCAACAAGGCATTCCTCCATGCTTCTCTGAAACTCTGAAGGAGCTGCAGAGAGTCCAAAAGGAATGCGTATCCACTCATACAGGCCCCAAGGTGTTATAAAGGCGGTGAGTGGCCTACTACTCTCTTCCATAAATCCTTGATGGTAGGCCTTACCCTGGTCTAACACTGAAAACCAGGCGCTACCATGTAGGCTATCAAGCATGTCCTGGATGCGGGGAATGGGATGGCGATCAGGCAGAGACTTCTGATTAAGTTCTCTATAATCACAACAGAGACGCAGGCTTCCATCTTTCTTACGCACACATACTATGGGGGATGAATAGTGTGACCTGGATTTTCTGATCCAGCCCCTATTCAATAAGTCTTCTAAATATTGCTTGACTTCTCTATGAAGCGGCTTAGGCACAGAAACATAAGTGCGTCTTACCGGTGTTGGATCTGTGAGTCTAATTTTCAGCTGCAGAGAAGGAATGCACCCTACGTCATCATCCTCTTTGGCAAATGCTTTGCATTCTTCTCTAAGCACCTGCTTCACCTTTCTCTGTTGAACCAAGGGAAGATGGTCCAGTGTGACTGGCGGGTCCCACCGTTCCCCTTCATCAGCAGTCTTTTCATCCTCTTCAGGCTTATCGGTTTTGTTGACCTCTGGGCATGCAGCTGGAGAAACTGGCAGGTGAGTAACTGGCTTGGCCTCCACTGGATATACAGCTTTAACATGCTGGACCTGCCCCAACACTGTGCGTGGACTGAGGGTGACATCATGACAGGTGTTATTAGTGACAGGCAGTGTTAAACGAGAATATGTTCCTTTACTAAGAGTTATCATCGTTTCTGGCATGCTCAAACCTTCGGACCAGGGGGCGTGTTCCTCTGGAAGGAAGAGAGCTTCTTGACTGGACAGCAGAGGACTGGTTCTCACAGAGCATTTCACATTTCTCACCTGGCCAGCTGGGATCACTTCCCTCTGCCTCCCCACTCTCACCACACCATCACTGCATTCGGGGTCACTGGCTCTCATCATTTTCACCAATATTTCTGCTTTCTGGCAGTCAAAGGAGAAAGCTGTACTCACGGCCTGTGTTACTACCTCATATGGATGCTCCACACCGTTCTTCAACAGCTGCTCAATTACATTGTAGCCGATGATAGGCTCCTCCGCTACCCCTTTCTCCCCTGTCACAAGCACAGGCACTTGAAGCTCCAGCTGCGGAGCTTGCGCTGGATCCAGCTGGAACTTCACCTCCACCCAGCCTCTGAAGGGAATGTCTGTCTGGTTGACGGCCTTTCCAATGAGAGCACCAGGGCCAAGGATCTCTTCAGTGCTCCGGACCTTGGCCTGCGGGATATACTTCCTCCTCCAGGTCTCATTGATGAGGCAGACTTGTGATCCTGTGTCCCATAACGCTTGAGTCCTTACGCCATCAAGGGAACAGTTCACCATGCACTTGCTTCCGATGAGGCTTAACAGCTGTGAGTGGTGCCGTGGGGAAATGTGGCTGATATACACAGATCCTGCGAGTCTTTCACCTGGGCCCCCTCTGTCCTTTATCAGTCTTTCTTCTAATTGATGAATGCTTTCTGTGAGGGCGATCTGGGTATCTGGTGACCTGCTCAGTTGCTCCTGAGTAACAGAAGATGTACATTCAACTTTTTGGCCAGCAACACTGACAGAATCACTTTTACCTGCTGTGTTCCTTTGAGCTCGGCAGCCTCTAGAGAGATGCCCGGTTAGGCCACATTTGAAGCAGTGGTCGCACCGCTCGTCATTGCCACTCTCTTGACACCCCCTACATGCCCTCTTGGCTCTGCGTTGGAACTGGTTAGGTGGTCGGGGTGAGTATTGCACACTCTTTTTCAGTTCAGCTACCTCCTCTCTCAGTTGTTTCACTACCTCCATCAGTTCAGAGCCTGTTTGACCATTGACTGTTTTTATCTTCTGACTTTTAATATTGGCATTGACTGATGCGCTGTGTCCAGGTGACTGACCAGGGGCTATTGTCTTGTCATCACATGTCTGGTAGGTGGTTGTCTCTGTTTGCAGCTCATTCACTCTAGCCTGCTTGTTACTCATATTTCTTTTTAATTTCTGTTGTCTCTCCCCATCAACAGCTACAGCCTCATTCATTCTCTCTATCAAGATCTCATCAGTCACCCTTAGATCATCCAGATAACACTTCAGCTGAAGCTTTATGTGATCACTCAACAGTCCGGTACTGACTGACCTGAGGAATTTCTTTTGAATGAGTTCTGGACTGTACTGTACATCTGCACTCGCATCATTTGCAGCTGCCATGAGCCTCTCTTTGAGTTCAATTGCACGAAAAAGAAAGTTTTGAGGAGATTCTTTTGCATCTTGGGTTATATTAACGAGTTTGTGGAACACATCAGTAGCACTATTTTCTTTAAAGTGAGCTTTGAGGATTGTCTTCAGGTGTGCCAGTGTCAGATTACTCTTCGTTTCCAACATGTCACGTAAACTGAGCCCAGGACTAACAGCTTTCACTTCTACTATCCTTCTTCTACTATCTCCACTTCACTATGGCCCTTACGTTTTCCCGTATCTATTTGGTGCATTAGATTAGTATATGATAACTTGTCCCTCTGACCCGGCTCACCAATCTGACCGTTAATTCGAAACTCACGTCTGATGACCACTTCAGGCGCTCTGGAGAGTGGAGACGGCATGGCGAGGTGAATAGGCTGAGGCTCCGGTGATGAATTCATCGTTGTTCTGCTCACTTGCTCTCTTAACAGGCTTATTTCTTCCTCAAGCATTCTGGTTGAGGCCTGGAAGTTTATCCTCATATCCATATACTGTTTTTGTAGACGCTGTAGCTCGTCGTCCTCACTGCCTTTTCGCTCCTTCCCCTTCGGCTCGCGCATCTCACTCTCTCTCAACCGTTTAGCTACAGCTAGCAAGTCTCGAATATATGCCTCAACAACCTCCTCCTCCTCACTTTCTAATGCCTGATCGACTGATTCACTAATTAACCGGATCAACGTGTGCCTTCTTCCCTTATCTGCAGAGATCTTGGCTTGAGTACACACCTCTTTTAGCTGCTCCAACGTAAGCTGACACAATATTTCTGTTAGCTGATCCTGTAGCCGCTCCAGCTCCATTTTGTGTGTTCAACCTTTTCCGATCTTCTGCACTCCTTTGGCGACGCGTTGAGCCCCACGTTGGGCGCCAATTTTTGTTACACACTTGACTAAATGATGCTCGGGACAAGTGTTGTTTTTTGGTAAGTTTTTCCGTTTATTCCGTAACGTCCAATAAATCGATATTCTCTCAACAATCTCCTCTCACCGGTTCGCACTCTACTCACTCGACAGTTTTTTCCAACGGATTCTACTACTCCAGCAGGTAAGTATAGCGCATGTGCGCTTGTCCGTAACCCTAAGCAACGGGTATGTGTTCAAGAACCGAAACATTTCTCATTCCCTTTTACTCACAATCCCTTATACCCAAACTGTCCGTATTTTAAACAGTTGAACACAGCATGAAACAGAGGCAATAACTAAAATATCAGAATGCAACAAGGAGAAGGTCTACAAAATCCTGGTGGGGATACAAAAAAATACAAATGGGAATACAAAATTACTATTAATGGGGGGGTGTGCCACATTTACACTCTACAGAATAGGTCTGTCTGTCTGTAGCACTTACAAAATTATATCTGTTCTTACGTATGGAAAGTGTTTGAATTGGATTCCATAATAAGACTCCATGAATACATTTTTGTGGATGAAGCTCAGTTCAGTCTGATGAAGAGGCCAGAACATAATTGGCCAGTGGGCCATTGATGAAGCCCCTGGCCAGCGTGGTGTGATGACTTTGACTCCTCCTCCTCTGGACTCTACTTTTGCCATTTTACAAGAGATGTGAGGTGTTCTGCTGTTTGTGTGTGTGGTTGTGTGAATTGTGTGTGGTGTTTTCACAAAATGAGCCCTGTTTTCAAAATCGTGCTTACAGTTTTTCTCAGTTGCTTAGACACAATTCCTGGAACAATTCACCATTTTCTCAAATCTTTACACACAATTTTAAAAACACACACCCAACAGTACAAACATCTAACTTCTGGCCCCAATTCAAACTTTGCCCTCAGATAAAACGCGCAAACTGTCAAAAACACAGACTACATGACTGTTTGCTACACAGTGGAGGGATTCATTCAAAACACTGCACCCAAAATGTTTAGAATGGGTTTTCAGAGAAATAATTTGAAATGTTCTAAAAATCACAGTCCTGACTATCCAGATAACTCTTTCAGGAACACCTTGGCGAGAGAAATTCAAAACAGTACTGTAATAACTACCTCTTACATTAGTGGATAATGGAATACTACTGGATATGCTGTTTGGGTCAAAAACCTGACCTCTGAAATATCACACTGACAAAACATGTAAGGAAGAGTCCATGCACAGTAAAATACCCAAGTTCCAAAAGCTTTATTTCCAAATGCAGTAAGATGTACAGGTTACTCAGCATCAGTATCAGTATCACAATCAGCATCAGTGTTCTCATCATCTCGTCTCAGGTCTGGGTCATGCCATAATATCTCATCAGCATCACACGTTATGTTTGCTCTTGCCAGGCAGCGTGGGAAAAATGCCCTTGTGTGCCTTAGAAAACCCTGGATAGACTCCATAGATACTTCACCACAAGCATCCACGGTTGCCTCCAGGAGGTTTTGCTGTGCATAGGGGTTGCGGTCATACACCCCTACGTGGAAACGGGTGAAGAGGGTTGATGGTTATGGGAAATATTTGTGTGGTTTTGGGAACGACATAAGGGTATAGGTTTTTGTGCTAAAGGAACCAGTTTATGTGTTTAAGCAATCTAGGAAAACTGTAAGAGGGTTTTTATATCCTCTCTATATGTGCCCAATAGCGCCATCACGTGGGCGGGAGTAGCTACGTTATTGGGCTATTGCACATACTCACGACTGACCCTGAAATAGACAAGAAATGCACAGCTCCTAAGCCCGAGGTGTAAATCATTTTAAATTGCAATGGGATTCTCCAAAACGTATCAAAGGATTTTCCACAAGGACCGTTACCAGCATTACCATAGCAACTAAAAGCCTACCAATCTCAAATTCAAATGTCCTCAGCTTCAAATACACAAATGGCATTCACAAGGATTTTGCACAAAGAGTAATATGTTGTCAGGTGTAAGGCAGGTAAAATGCATGACGTCAGCCTCAGTGTTAGAAACCAAAAGACCGAAACTGTGAAACGGACAAGTCAAAGAAAAAGAAGACTGATGTAGGTGTGAATTTTTTGTACGTTGGTCAGTTCAACAGAGAGGGCAGAAAGTATAGTGCTTTTTGCTTTATATAAATTCATTTATGTTGTGATTTTACGCGTAGAGATGCACTGTTACGTTTTAAGCTCATACTAAGTGTGACTGTCTAACGATATCCTACCAGATGTCTGCACTGTTTTTAAATAGTCCGTCCTTTTTAATGAACAGATAAAAGCTCATTTCCAGCCATCTCTTATGTGATAAATGTTCAACAAGTAACTTTCTGCTTTTTCTCTAAACTACACATAGCAACAGTCTTCATGATATAAAGTACAATTACTCTTGCTCATGGACAGATACGGTAGAAAACTGGATCTGCAGATTTGCAACACAATATCCCATCCCTAGAGGGAGACATCATATAACCAATGTCCTTCAATGACGTTTCGGCTGAAGTCTTTGGCATTTATTTATTTATTTATTTATTCATGCCTCCTCTCTCGTTGTTTCGCTTGTAACAGTGCAAGTGAGTGTCGAAGCTCACCTGTCATTACCACTTTATTGTTATTGTTTATTATTATTGTTTAACAGTTTGATGCTCTATCAAAAGGATGAGAGAAATCCAACCCGTCAATCAAATAAAAATTGCTCAATAAAAAAATCATCTCAAAATTATCTCAAAAAATGTTATCTTCTCTCAAAGTACATGTCACATGTATTGGCAGCATTCAGGATTCCTATAAACAAATTTTAATAGATATGGTATATGGTATGTTCCCCTTTCAATTTGACCCTTTTTTAAGTTCATGCATATCTTTGAGAACTCTTCAGCAGTCATCCAGCACAGGCCAGACTCCCACAGTCATCCATCAACATGACAATGGTGACAGACAAATGACATAACTGAGATGACTGGGACGAGACCAGTGGTTGCTGACGTGCAGAAATCAGCCAACGGCTAAAAACACAGCTTTACATGCCAGTCTACACACTATGTTTCATCCTGCGGCGTGTTTGAATGAGGTTTTATCCTGCGGCGCGTTGAGGCAGCGACATAGGAGTAGGGGATGCAGCTTGTTGATATTTATTTATTTCTCTTTATATTTATAACCCATTTATATTTATAAGCTATATATTCATATACATAGAGCTCACGTGACTGGTGAACCTCACCTGTGCATACTGCTTTGTGTATGGTTTACATACATATATAAAAATACCTTGTGTAAATGGCATCATTGCACTGTTACTTTCCACCCTTATCACGATTCATTGTTTTCCGCTCTTATTACGATTGGTGTATTTATTGTCTTATATTTACTTTTCTGGAATTTTCTAGGGTTGTCACCTGTTGCGAGTTATTTACTCAGGTTGCTGCAATAAAACAAGTTCCATCTCCCTGTCACGCTGGTGGTGTAGTGCAGGACCCAAGTGCAAAGACACGATGATGGTGAAAAACGAAAGACTTTACTGACAAAAGATAAAAATACAAGTGCAAACTAATAACAAAAGCCAATAACAAAAAGGTGCAGCGTAACAGTGTGCACAAAACACAAACAACGATAGACAAAGACAAGGCAAACACTAGGACTTAAAATACAAGGGAGAACTAAACAGGGCAAAACAGGATTGGATAAAATTAACAAGGTAATAATTAGACAAACAGGTACAGGTGAGGGGCGGAGACAGACAGAGAACAGGAGCACAAAGACATGTCAAACCAAAAGTCCAAAATGGCGGTGCAGGTTGTGACACTCCCCTTGTCTGCATGGGTTTCCTCCAGGAACTCCGGTTTCCTCCCACAGTCCAAGGACATGCAGGTTAGGTGAATTTGAGACACTAAATTGCCCCTACGTATGAATGTGTGTGTGAGTGTGTTTGTCTGTGTGTCTGCCCTGCGATGGACTGGCGACCTGTTCAGGGTGTTTCCCTGCCTTTCGCCCTATGAGCGCTGGGATAGGCTAATCAGGATAAGCGACTTAGATAATGAGTGAGTGTATGTATGTATGTATTTATGTATGTATGTATCTGTCTGCATGTCTGTCTGTCTATCTTTCTGTCTGTCTGTCTGTCTATCTAAAATACCCATCTCCACTGTTAGGGTAATAATTAAGTTTAAAACTGGAGGTGTGATGAACCTGCCCAGAAGAGGGCACAAGTGTGTTTTGCCTCCATGTGGAGAGTGGAGAGGATGGTGCTCACAGGCAAGAATGTCTCCAAGGGACACAGGTGGAGACCTGCAGTGGTTGGTTGCATCACTGGGGTCTCCAAATCTCCAGAACTACAGTTAGACACCACCTATATACATACAAGCTGTTCAGAGGACTTGCGAAAAGGAGAACCTCTGGTGTCAACAGAACAGGTTTGATGGCCAAATGAAACAGAAACAGAGATGATCATGCAGAAGAGAACCTGATCGGCACTGTGACGTCCAGTGGTGGAGCTGTTTTTTCGCTGGTGGAGCTGTTTTTTCGCTGGTGGAGCAGTGATGTTGTGGAGCTGTTTTTGAGGTTGTGGAGCTGTGATGTTTTGAAGCTGTTTTAATTCCAAAGGCCCTGGGCACCTTGTTTGGACATATAGCCCCACAGACAGTATCAGGGACCAGGAGGTTTTAAACCAGAATCTAACTGGCAATGCCATGACCTAGAACAAAGATCCAATGCATACATCCCAGTCCACAGAGAATGAAGCATAGGCCTACCTCTAAATTCACACAGAAATCATTTGCTCATCACAGTCAAGCGTTCGCAGTGGCCCCTTACACAACAGGCATGGGTAATTTTTTTTCTGTAATTTACAGCTTAGTCTTAACACATGATATAAATAAAAGGTCAAATAGTACTAGATGTTAGGGTAGGGCAGGTGTTAGGTGCCTGGTGTTAGGATGGCTCTGTCACATAATGACCTTATCTGACCTTATCTTTCATCTACTCTGGGTCTGGTTCTGGGCAGTGACATATTTATATTTACCTCTAACAGATAAACTCAGAGAGGACATAACAACCCAGGCGCTGGACACAGAGAGACACATGGACCGTAAAGATTCAGGGGAGATTACGCTCCCTAGATTAGTCACCCGTCAGGGCCAGGGCAGTGGACTAGGCCTTCCACAGTGTGTTAGAAATTATACTCCACAGATTATTCACCCATCAGGGCCAGACTGCCAGGCCTTTCGCAGTGTGTTAGGGTGGAGTGCATTCAGCGGATCCCAAACACCAGCAGACGGCAATCGCTTCACCTCCTGGTGAAGCTGGACTTATGACTGCTAAAGCTTCATGAAATATCCAGTGATCACTTACATGTGTTTTTGTTCTTCAGCAGCTAGGGAAAGGCCTGATGAAATGTGTTAGTTCTATCAGAGTTTGAGTTGGGCTGAAATATCATTTCATCTTCGTATTGTTGTAAGTGTTGTAACAGTTTTGCTTTGTTCTGGAACTCAAAGTAGACCAACACATGAGCTAGGATCAGAGTGAGAAAAAACAGAAAAACATATGTCACGTCCCATCCTCAGTAACTCACAACGGTAATCCTGGATCCTCTCAAGGGACATACTAATTGATATTTTCTAACAAAGCAGTTCTGAATTTCAATGCGCCCCACTTTGTTTTCACTGTGGACTCATTGTAGGCTTCTCATCATCACCATGATGAAACTGAACTTCATCTCTTCTGGAGTAGAACACAAAGCACAGGGACTGGAGCCCATAGAGAAGCAAATACTGCTTTTTTGTACATTTGTCAAGTGTTCTTCCAGTTGAGATGGAGTTTGCACTGTTCTTAGACATGTTCTTCCCTCTGACAGTCCAAACGGTTTGAGGGACTAAGCTAGATCACATACACCAGTAGGGTGATTGTGTTGTGTGTTCACAACTGTTGTGTACCAACAGGTTTTTTATTTGTTTGTTTGTTTGTTATGTCTGTTTGACAGTTTTTTTTCTTTGCAAACCTCCCCAGAAACTCTGAGGCCAAAAAAGGTCACGCATACAGAGGGAGGTGGGGAGAGACAGCTGAATATAAGAGGAGTGAAGGAGGACAGTGAGGACAGGAAGAGTAGAGCTGACGTCTCCTTCTTAATCTGGTAAGTCGATTCTTTTGTACATCAGAATCTACAAGAATCTGAAAAATGACCACAGAAAGAAAAATGGAAGTTTGTTTCAAAAATTCAATTTCAATTTTTTCAGCCCAAAAATATGTGTCTTTGTATGTGCCTTCTCATTTTTAAAAAAAAAAGGATTCACTAATGTTAAATGAAACAGTTGAACAGTTGACAAAAAAGTGGACACTATTTGAATCTAATGCTAAACGGTGCATGAGAATATAGAAACAATAACACACATAAAGCTAAAGGTCTATGAACTGCTGTGATATGTGACCTGCGA
This sequence comes from Chanos chanos, assembly GCF_902362185.1. Classification (NCBI taxonomy): domain Eukaryota; kingdom Metazoa; phylum Chordata; class Actinopteri; order Gonorynchiformes; family Chanidae; genus Chanos; species Chanos chanos. The sequence goes on along the minus strand of NC_044503.1, from coordinate 1,506,857 downwards.
CTCTGCCCTGCTGTGCCAGAGGAATCATCAGAGAAGAGGGAGAATGAACTTTACCAGCCTGTTAATGGCCTGTCTGCTGATAGGGAGCAGTGTGTCTTGGGCCTTTAAGAGAGGTACTATTACAACATTATATCATTATTGACATGCAGCACACAGCGTCACTTAATATAGCTTTATTATATCTCTTTGCACTTTGGTCTTCACACAGTCCTTTCATTGTCCTACCTGTCAAATTATCTTGGAATAAGCTAACAGTGTAAAGAAAGCCAGAGAGGTGGTAACTGAGCAAGTCAGACATTATGCCGAGTAAAGTGACACAGTTCAGTCTTTTGAATGTCGTTATCACAGATAACAAATAAAACATTGCAATTTGGTCCTTTTGAAGGGGCTGTAGACCACACTCACCACGTGAGACGCTGTTCCATGAAAACGCCCAGCTATTGTAATGTGAAGAATTATGAAGACTGGTACAAAGTGGGCAACTCCTGCGTCATGTATTTCAACGAATCGCTCAACTTTACCGACGCTGAGGTAATTCATGTCATATTTCAGACCATAGTCATACAGTAATTCATGGTTTGAAGAAACCAGATTTGTCTTTAATAAGTCATATTGAATATGAAATGTCTTGAGGTGACCTGAGTGACCAGTGTGTCCTCACGCTTCGCTCTCTTTCCACAGTTCCGCTGCAGGAACGCGGCACCTGGTGGTCACCTGGCGTCCGTGCACAGCAGTCAGGCCAATGACAATCTAAACTGTATCGTGCTCAAGTACAACAAAAAGTCTCCTCGCATCTGGTTGGGCGGCTTTGAGCTTTTTAATGTCAGTAAGAAAAGTCCAAGAAAATGAAGATTATATATATATTTTTTCATTCTGATTAATTAATGGTTTGTAACAAAAATGTGACATAATGATTCTCTCTCTCTCTCTCTCTTTCTCTCTCTCTCTCTCGCTCTCTCTCTGTCTTTCTCTTTCTCTTTCTCTCTCTCTCTCTGTCTTTCTCTCTGTCTTTCAGTCTGGTAAGTGGGTCTGGATTGATGGCTCTAACTGGGACTTTCAGGCCTGGGTTCAAGGAGAGCCCAACAATCAGCACAACAAAGAGGACTGTCTGGAAATGAACTGGAAAGGTAAAAGGAGAGAGGGGGGAGCTGGGAAATGTAGTTGTGATTGAATAGGAAGATGAACGGGTGGAGAATCAGAGAGATGTTAGGTGAGGGAAAGAGAGGAACAGTGAAAGAGGGGAGAGAAATAAACTCTGTGCTCTGACACATAAATAAACTTTATTATTATTTCACTGTTACATTACTGCTGAAGTTACTTGGCCAGTGAAACTGACTGTCGTTACTCTTGTAGCCACAGCAGTGAAACGGGCAGAAACACACTCATGTAACCACAAGAACACAGAGTTAGTAGTGGGTGAAGAAGAGCCGCATTTGTGGTCAAAATGCAACACTCAGTGCATCACTTTCTCACCTAAAACACAAAACAGACCAGACAACACAGGGGCACACTTACTCACGCACTCACATCTGCCTCACCAAACTAAAGCCACTGTGTTTGTTTTTTACACACATACAGGAACACACACACACACACACGCTCACTCCAGAAAGCCATTCATCTCTAGCCTGTCACTGGTCCTAACAGATACACATGCTTTATCCACACAATCATTTATTTCAGTTTAGTCAAGACCAGTTTGCTCAGAATTGTGTAAAAGTTTGTCCACTGATGATGAGGAGTTTTATCCTGTGTCACAGGTTTAAAAATGGATTGTCAAACCCATCAATTGTAAAACCAGTTAAAACAAGCTGCTATATGTGTGAATAATAGTCATCATGTGACTGTATGTTCTTTGTATTCACTAAAACCCACCATTATATTCATTATTAGTACTGAGTGCATCTACATACCTGTACAAGTTCCACAGTTACAGTGGTTTTCCTCTGAATGTGAGCATAAGACAGACAGACATGAACAAATGATAAACAGGAAGGAGGAAACATTTTACAGACAGGAACCAAAGACAAGGCAAAAAGAAGGTAATTTTTTTCCAAGGCATTAACAAGATCAGTCTTGTTCATAATGTTTGTCTCTCTCTTTCAGAGACTGGGAAGTGGAATGATGATTGGTGTCCTAAAAAGAAGAACTTTCTTTGTTCTTTTACCTACTAAAGGACAAATTAACCCCACTGTTCTTTTCCACAATCTTTAAAAGTCATTCTTCTCAAATTACTGGATGTATTTTTCAAGGCAAATGCAAAAAAAAAAAAAAAAAAAAATTGAAATAAAATTGAAATAAACATGTTTAGCAATGAGGAGTTGAGGAAAATGAATCTGTGTTCTCTTGCGTGGGTCAGAACATGACAACAGCATTCCAGCCCTCCTCTCTCCCCTCAAACACAGCACAGACAGATCACACATTCTTTACATGTGTATGTGATCAGGACACTTGAGTTGAGTTCGCAGGCATTTTGAAAATAACATTTTAGGGCAGTACTGGCTTTAAACAGCGGTGGACCGATATCTGAACAAAAGGAAAATCTGTGTGTGTGTTCTGTTTTTAACTTCTTCTCACGCTCCTTTTAAACTGGCTGACGTTTCACTAACTTGAATAAGAAACAGGGTAAACTGCACACATGCAGAGGACTGGGGCATTAGATACTAACTCAGAGGGTAAGGTGTGAATCTGTTGATGGGCTGCACACCAGAAAAAGAAGCCTTTTATTGGTCAATGGTAAATATTAAAGAATGTGGTATTAAAAATTACACTGTACTTGAAACGACATGACTAATAAGGAAACGTTAAGTGTTTAAGAGTTAATGAACAAACGTATTTGGAATTAACCAGATAGGTGAAGGATAATTAAATGCCGTGTGACATCCTACATGTCGTTCTTTATCCACTGACAAATGTTAAACTACAGACACTGAAGATAATAAAGCAACTCAAATATAAATATATAGGCTGCCATTAACAGGATATTTAAGAAATGTACTGTAATAGCTTGCTACGGGGAAACACCGAATTAAACTAGGAGGGCTGGCGTCTTTTTACTGATTATTATTCTTAATTAAGAGAATTCTTAATTGTTTTTTTGGTATGAATCTTAATGATGATGAACATTATAGGGGCAAGAGCAAACATCAGTCAACCCTCAAACACAGCATATCTCCATCACTCTCAGATTCACAGTCTCTTACGATTGCTTACACACTAAAATTAAACATAACACGCAGTCAGTGAAACCTGACACTCAAGGAGCAAAACCTCAGTCCAGATCTGCACAACTATAAGCACATTCTCAGCCTCACACTTTCTGCAAAACACTAAACACACTCCTCTGCATTAGACACAGAAATCTAACATGATGACACTTCTTTTGCCATTTCAAGACACTCAAAATACCACACTTATGAACCAGTTGATCAAACACGGTCGTCAGGAGTACAGACACTTAGGTGCTTAATTGTAAGCTCACTAATCAGGCATAAGCACTATAAAAAGGCAACAGGTGAGTTTACCTGTCTTCAACAAAAATGGAACATTGGCCACAGAGCTATTCTGAGTGCCCCAGGCCAATGTGGTAGTAACATCACAATGTGCACTGCAGTCATGCAGAATGGGTCCTCCACCACCATGCCAACTTGGGTCCTTACAACACAGCCCACATACTCACATTTTTGGACAGACCACACTGTCACAACAGAAGACCAAATGGATGCAAAGCTCTGGTCCAAAACTGGTTTCATCAGCATCCATAATTTTCACTCCAATACCTCCCACCACACCCTCCCTTCCTTAACCCCATTGAGGAGCTTTTTTCAGCATGGCGGTGGAAGGTTTACGATCTCCAGCCCTCTGTCAGGATACCCCTCATTCAAGCCATGGAGGAGGCCTGTGACCTGTGACCAAATTGATGCAGGATCCGTGCAAGGATGGATTCACCATTCAAGAAGACTCTTCCCTCACTGTCTTGCAAGAGAGGACATAGCCTGTGATGTGGACGAAGTGCTCTGGCCTGATCCAGCCTGGCAAAGAGATGATGCTCAGGGTTTCTTTCTTTCTTTCTTTCTTTCTTTCTTTTGTAATTCATGCTTTCTTTTTTGTTTCCACAAATGTTTTTGCTGCATTTACAGTTTTTCTGTATTGCTAAAATACTAAACTCCATTCTCTAAACCAAATGCTCAGTGGTCTGAACCAATTTATTGAATCGATCGCTCTTTTGGCAAAACCATCATCAGTTTTCACCCAGTCAGATACAATTTACAGATCTCATTTATTCTTTTTGCAAAACTACATTCTCACTCACTAACACACATTTATGATGCATAATGGTAACTATGGGTGGCAGAAGTTAAACACAATTACAGCACAGATGTCACAGCTTACACACAACAACTCAAAACTGTTCACACTAGTTACTAATGATGTGATGAAACCAATATAAGGCAGTTCAGAGTGCACAGGTGAGTTGAGGGTTGATCCCAACAATGGATGGAAACAATCTGAAAGACAGAGGAGGAAGAGTGTGTGTAAGAGGTGGTGTACGAGGAGGAAGAGGAGGAGGACAAGGAAGAGCAAGAACAAGACCAAGAGCAGTCATTTCAGATGAAGTTCGAGCAACTGTGATAGACCATGTTCTTGTTCATGGAATGACGATGAGAGAAGCAGGACAAAGAGGAAAACCCAATCTCAGAAGATTCTCTGTGGCCGCCATAATCAGGGGATTCAGAGAAGAGAGCAGGTAACTGGTCATTGAAAGTTTACTGTATACAGATGTTTCAGTACATCACTCTGCCAATATAAAGGAGACTGGTGGGGGAGTCCATCACTGTTTTTACTGCATGTATATTTTTTGTAAATGCACGTTCCTGATTTGTAGAATTGCAAGACTATCACCTGAGGATGGAAGGAATCTTATGTTCTCCAAACAGCAAGAGACTCAAAACAACGCCATTGGACTGCATGAAATACAGCCCTGAGTAGTAATGCAGCTTTACGGTACAATACTATACTACATACTACTGTCAAGATACATTATATTGTAATGTATGCAGATCAGGGGTGCATACACTCTACAGAATAGGCCTGTCTGTCTGTAGCACTTACAAAACTATATCTGTTCTTACGTATGGAAAGTGTTTGAATTGGATTCCATAATAAGACTCCATGAATATATTTTTGTGGATGAAGCTCAGTTCAGTCTGATGACGAGGCCAGAACATGATTGGCCAGTGGGCCATTGATGAAGCCCCTGGCCAGCCTGGTGTGATGACTTCGACTCCTCCTCCTCTGGACTCTACTTTTGCCATTTTACAAGAGATGTGAGGTGTTCTGCTGTTTGTGTGTGTGGTTGTGTGAATTGTGTGTGGTGTTTTCACAAAATGAGCCCTGTTTTCAAAATCATGCTTACAGTTTTTCTCAATTGCTTAAACACAATTCCTGGAACAATTCACCATTTTCTCAAATCTTTACACACAATTTTAAAAACGCACACCCAACGCTACAAACATCTAACTTCTGGCCCCAATTCAAACTTTGCCCTCAGACAAAACACACAAGCTGTCAAAAACATAGACTACATGACTGTTTGCTACACACTGGAGGGATTCATTTAAAACACTGCACCCAAAATGTTTAGAATAGGTTTTCAGAGAAATAATTTGAAATGTTCTAAAAATCACAGTTCTGACTATCCAGATAACTCTTTCAGGAACACCTTGGCGAGAGAAATTCAAAACAGTACTGTAATAACTACCTCTTACATTAGTGGATAATGGAATACTACTGTATATGCTGTTTGGGTCAAAAACCTGACCTCTGAAATATCACACTGACAAAACATGTAAGGAAGAGTCCATGCACAGTAAAATACCCAAGTTCCAAAAGCTTTATTTCCAAATGCAGTAAAATGTACAGGTTACTCAGCATCAGTATCAGTATCACAATCAGCATCAGTGTTCTCATCATCTCGTCTCAGGTCTGGGTCATGCCATAATATCTCATCAGCATCACACGTTATGTTTGCTCTTGCCAGGCAACATGGGAAAAATGCCCTTGTGTGCCTTAGAAAACCCTGGATAGACTCCATAGATACTTCACCACAGGCATCCACGGTTGCCTCCAGGAGGTTTTGCTGTGCATAGGAGTTGCGGTCATACACCCCTACGTGGAAACGGGTGAATAGTGTTGATGGTTATGGGAAATACTTGTGTGGTTTTGGGAACGACATAACGGTATAGGTTTTTGTGCTAAAGGAACCAGTTTTTGTGTTTAAGCAATTGAGGAAAACTGTAAGCAATCGTTGGAAACTGTAACAGGGTTTACAACTCTTTATATGTGCCCAATAGCACCATCAGGTGAGCGGGAGTAGCTATGTTATTGGGCTATTGCACATACTCACGACTGACCCTGAAATAGACAAGAAATGCACAGCTCCTAAGCCCGTGGTGTAGATCATTTTAAATTGCAATGGGATTCTCCAAAATGTATCAAAAGATTTTCCACAAGGACTGTTACCAGCGTTACCATAGCAACTTAAAGCCTACCAATCTCAAATCCAAATGTCCCCAGCTTCAAATACACAAATGGCATTTACAAGGATTTTGCACAAAGAGTAATATGTTGTCAGGTGTAAGGCAGGTAAAATGCATGACGTCAGCCTCAGCGTTAGAAACCAAAAGACCGAAACTGTGAAACGGACAAGTCAAAGGAATAAAAGACTGATGAAGGTGTGAATTTTTTGTACGTTGGTCAGTTCAACAGAGAGGGCAGAAAGTATAGTACATTTTGCTTTATACAAATTCATTTATGTTGTGATTTTCCGCGTTGTCAGGAAGTCCCACGGCGATGGACAAAAGTGCGGACAACTATCAAACAAACAAAAGGAGCTCAACACAAACAGGGTTAACAGGAGGCTAGAAGAAAGTACAAACGGGTTAACAGATAATCTAGGAACTTTAGTACGCGAAACACAAGATGGCTCAGAGGACACTGGTAAAGTGTAGATTTCGCACTAACTGACCCGACGGAGGGGTTTGAATAGTGAGATGTATAAGCGAACTAAAGTGAGGGCAGGTGTGCAGGAGGAGAGTGATCAGACCGGTGATTAGTAGACTGGCGACGCTGAGCGCAGAATGGCTGAAACGGGCGAGGGAGGAGGCGAGGTTGTTACACGCGTAAAGATGCAATGTTACGTTTTAAGCTCGTACTAAGTGTGACTAACGATATCCTACCAGATGTCTGCACTGTTTTTAAATTGTCCGTCCTTTTTAATGAACAGATAAAAGCTCATTTCCAGCCATCTCTTATGTGATAAATGTTCAACAAGTAACTTTCTGTTTTTTCTCTAAACTACACATAGCAACAGTCTTCATGATATAAAGTACAATAACTCTTGCTCGCGGACAGATACGGTAGAAAACTGGATCTGCAGATTTGCAACACAATATCCCATCCCTAGAGGGAGACATCATATAACCAATGTCACTGCAAACAGTTTCCTCACTCACGTCAGATATGGGGGGTGTTCCGAGTACGTGGTTTAGTGACTAACCCAGATAAATGAACTCAGAGTTAGTAGTATACCTCCTAATAGAAGAGCTCTATAGCTTCATTCTCTTAGCAAAACAAAGCCACTGGGCTCTTCTATTAGGAGGTTTACTACTGACTCTGAGTTCATTTAGCTGCATTAGTCACTAAACCACGTACTTGGGATACCCCTCAGCTCAGTGAGTACAGCAGGTCTGAACCAGACACAAACACTGTGTGACCGTGCATGTTTGCTCAAAGGCAAATCATGAAATGTAGCAAGCTCACAAAATTTTTATCCATGTTTGCTTAATTACATTAAGTTTCAGATTAACTGAGCATGAACAAGTTCATTGTCATTATACCTTGCAGCATAACAAAGTGCGTAGTCACTGTTAGGCATGCAGCACAACACAAAACAGTACAAATACTATTGGAAAAATAGCTGTCAAAGTGTGAGGCAAAAACAATGCAAATATTGATAGTGTAGTGCAGGTAAGACTGTGGCAGCAGTACTATAGAGCAATACAGTCCTGTTTTGTTTGTTGTGGGCACGTAAAGCCCTTTGAAACTGTAAACAGTGATACTGGGCTCTAAATAAACTTGAAAATTGAAACTTATATGCAATATATACAGTATAGAGCGTTGAAAAAAAGGTGTCATCAGGGATTATTGACACCCTCGGTCAAGAGAAGCAAGACATGAAAGGCATTATTGTTTAACAGTTTGATGTTCTATCAAAAGGATGAGAGAAATCCAAGCCTTCAATCAAATAAAAATTGCTCATTGAAAAAAATCTTTATCTCAAAAAATGTTATCTTTTCTCAAAATACATGTCCCTGAGATGACTGGGAAGAAACCAGTGGATGCTGACATGCATAAATCAGCCAATGGCTAAAAACACAGCTTTACATGCCAGTCTACACACTATGTTTTATTCTGTGGCGTGTTTGAATTATGTTTTATCCTGCGGCGCGTTGAGGCAGTGACATAGGAGTAGGGGATGCAACTTGTTGATATTTATTTATTTCTCTTTATATTTATAACCCATTTATACTTATAAGCTATATATTCATATACATAGACCTCACGTGACTGGTGAACCTCACCTGTGCATACTGCTTTGTGTAGTTAACACTGGTTTACATACATATATAAAAATACCTTGCGTAAATAGCATCATTGCACTGTTACTTTCCACCCTTATCACGATTCATGCTTTTCTGCTCTTATTACAATTGGTGTATTTATGGTCTTATATTTACTTTTCTGGAATTTTCTAGGGTTGTCACCTGTTGCGAGTTATTCACTCAGGTTGCTGCAATAAAACAAGTTCAATCTCCCCTTGTCTGCTCGGGTTTCCTCCAGGAACTCCGGTTTCCTCCCACAGTCCAAGGACATGCAGGTTAGGTGAATTTGAGACATTAAATTGCCCCTAGGTATGAATGTGTGTGTGAGTGTGTTTGTCTGTGTGTCTGCCCTGCGATGGACTGGCGACCTGTTCAGAGTGTTTCCTCGCCTTTCGCCCTATGAGCGCTGGGATAGGCTAATCGGGATAAGTGACTCAGATAATGAGTGAGTGTATGTATGTATGTATCTATGTATCTGTCTGTATGTCTGTCTGTCTATCTTTCTGTCTGTCTGTCTGTCTGTCTATCTAAAATACCCATCTCCACTGTTAGGGTAATTATTAAGTTTAAAACTGGAGGTGTGATGAACCTGCCCAGAAGAGGACACAAGTGTATTTTGCCTGCATGTGGAGAGTGGAGAGGATGGTGCTCACAGGCAAGAATGTCTCCAAGGGACACAGGTGGAGACCTGCAGTGGTTGGTTGCATCACTGGGGTCTCCAAATCTCCAGAACTACAGTTAGACACCACCTATATACATACAAGCTGTTCAGAGGACTTGCGAAAAGGAGAACCTCTGGTGTCAACAGAACAGGTTTGATGGCCAAATGAAACAGAAACAGAGATGATCATGCAGAAAAGAACCTGATCGGCACTGTGACGTCCAGTGGTGGAGCTGTTTTTTCGCTGGTGGAGCTGTTTTTTCGCTGATGGAGCAGTGATGTTGTGTGGCTGTTTTTGTGGTGGTGGAGCTGTGATGTTTTGAAGCTGTTTTAATTCCAAAGGCCCTGGGCACCTTGTTTGGACATATAGCCCCACAGACTGTATCAGGGACCAGGAGGTTTTAAACCAGAATCTAACTGGCAATGCCATGACCTAGTACAAAGATCCAATGTATACGTCCCAGTCCGCAGAGAATGAAGCATAGGCCTACCTCTAAATTCACACAGAAATCATTTGCTCATCACAGTCAAGCGTTCGCAGTGGCCCCTTACACAACAGGCATGGGTAACTTTTTTTCTATAATTTACAGCTTAGTCTTAACACATGATATAAATAAAAGGTCAAATAGTACTAGATGTTAGGGTAGGGCAGGTGTTAGGTGCCTGGTGTTAGGATGGCTCTGTCACATAATGACCTTATCTGACCTTATCTTTCATCTACTCTGGGTCTGGTTCTGGGCAGTGACATATTTATATTTACCTCTAACAGATAAACTCAGAGAGGACATAACAACCCAGGCGCTGGACACAGAGAGACACATGGACCGTAAAGATTCAGGGGAGATTACTCTCCCTAGATTAGTCACCCGTCAGGGCCAGGGCAGTGGACTAGGCCTTCCACAGTGTGTTAGAAATTATTCTCCACAGATTATTCACCCATCAGGGCCAGACTGCCAGGCCTTTCGCAGTGTGTTAGGGTGGAGTGCATTCAGCGGATCCCAAACACCACCAGACGGCAATCGCTTCACCTCCTGGTGAAGCTGGACTTATGACTGCTAAAGCTTCATGAAATATCCAGTGATCACTTACATGTGTTTTTGTTCTTCAGCAGCTAGGGAAAGGCCTGATGAAATGTCTTAGCTCTATGAGAGTTTGTGTTGGGCTGAAATATCATTTCAAATTCGTACTGTTGTAAGTGTTGTAACAGTTTTGCTTTGTTCTGGAACTCAAAGCAGACCAACACATGAGCTAGGATCAGAGTGAGAAAAAACAGAAAAACATATGTCACGTCCCATCCTCAGTAACTCACAACGGTAATCCTGGATCATCGCAAGGGGCATACTAATTAATATTTTCTAACAAAGCAGTTCTGAATTTCAATGCGCCACACTTTGTTTTCACTGTGGACTCATTGTAGGCTTCTCATCATCACCATGAACCTCCCCAGAGACTCTGATGCCAAAAAAGGTCACGCATATAGAGGGAGGTGGGGAGAGACAGCTCAATATAAGAGGAGTGAAGGAGGACAGTGAGGACAGGAAGAGTAGAGCTGACGTCTCCTTCTTAATCTGGTAAGTCGATTCTTTTGTACATCAGCATCTACAAGAATCTGAAAATGACCACAGACAGAAAAACAGACATTTGTTTCAAAAATTCAATTTCAATTTTTTCAGCCCAAAAATATGTGTCTTTGTTTGTGCCTTCAAATTTTTTTTTATAAAAGGATTCACTAATGTTAAATGAAACAGTTTAACAGTCGATAAAAAAGTGGACACTATTTGAATCTAATACTAAACAGTGCATGAGAATATAGAAACAATAACACACATAAAGCTGCTGTGATATGTGACCCGCGACTCTGCCCTGTTGTGCCAGAGGAATCATCAGAGAAGAGTGAGAATGAACTTTACCAGCCTGTTAATGACCTGTCTGCTGATAGGGAGCAGTGTGTCTTGGGCCTTTAAGAGAGGTGCTATTACAACATTATATCATTGTTGACATGCAGCACACAGCGTCACTTAATATAGCTTTTTTATATCTCTTTGCACTTTGGTCTTCACACAGTCCTTTCATTGTCCTACCTGTCAAATTATCTTGGAATAAGCTAACAGTGTAAAGAAAGCCAGAGAAGTGGTAACTGAGCAAGTCAGACATTATGCCGAGTAAAGTGACACAGTTCAGTCTTTTGAATGTCGTTATCACAGATAACAAATAAAACATTGTAATTTGGTCCCTTTGAAGGGGCTGTAGACCACACTCACCACCTGAGACGCTGTTCCATGAAAATGCCCAGCTATTGTAATGTGAAGAATTATGAACACTGGTACAAAGTGGGCACCTACTGCGTCATGTATTTCAACGAATTGTTCAACTTTACCGACGCTGAGGTAATTCATGTCATATTTCAGACCGTAGTCATACAGTAATTCATGGTTTGAAGAGACCAGATTTGTCTTTAATAAGTCATATTGAATATGGAATGTCTTGAGGTGACCTGAGTGACCAGTGTGTCCTCACGCTTCTCTTTCCACAGTTCCGCTGCAGGAACGTGGTACCTGGTGGTCACCTGGCGTCCGTGCACAGCAGTCAGGCCAATAATGATCTAAACTGTATCGTGCTCAAGTACAACAGAAAGTCTCCTCGCATCTGGTTGGGCGGCTTTGAGTTTTTTACTGTCAGTAAGAAAAGTCCAAGAAAATGAAGATTATATGTATACTTTTCATTCTGATTAATTAATGGTTTGTAACAAAAGCGTGATATAATGATATTCTCTCTCTCTCTCTCTCTCTCTCTCTCTCTCTCTCTCTCTCTCTCTCTCTCTCTTTCTCTGTCTCTCTCTCTCTCTCTGTCTTTCTCTCTGTCTTTCAGTCTGGTAAGTGGGTCTGGATTGATGACTCTAACTGGGACTTTCAGGCCTGGGTTCCAGGAGAGCCCAACAATCAAAAAGCCAAAGAGGACTGTCTGGAAATGAACGGGAAAGGTAAAAAGAGAGAGGGGGTGTTGGGAAATGTAGTTGTGATTAAATAGGAAGATGGATGGGTGGAGAATCAGAAAGGTGAGGGAAAGAGAGGAACAGTGAAAGAGGGGAGAGAAATAAACTCTGTGCTCTGACACATAAATAAACTTTATGACTATTTCACTATTATATTACTGCTGAAGTTACTTGGATGAAGAAGAGCTGCAGTCAAAATGCAACACTCAGTGCATCACTTTCTCACTTAAAACACAAAACAGACCAGACAACACAGGGGCACACTTACTCACGCACTCACATCTGCCTCACCAAACTAAAGCCACTGTGTTTGTTTTTTACACACATACAGGAACACACACACACACACACATACACACACACACACACACACACACACACACACACGCTCACTCCAGAAAGCCATTCATCTCTAGCCTGTCACTGGTCCTGGCAGATACACATGCTTTATCCACACAATCATTTATTTCAATTTAGTCAAAACCAGTTTGCTCAGAATTGTGTCAAAGTTTGTCACCTGATGATGAGGAGTTTTATCCTGTATCACAGGTTTAAAAATGGATTGTCAAACCCATCAATTGTAAAACCAGTTAAAACAAGCTGCTATATGAGTGAATAATAGTCATCATGTGACTGTATGTCCTTTGTATTCACTGAAACCCACCATTATATTCATTATTAGTACTGAGTGCATCTACATACCAGTACAAGTTCCACAGTTACAGTGGTTTTCCTTTGAATGTGAGCTGAATGTGAGCGTAAGAAAGATAGACATGAACAAATGATAAACAGGAAGAAAGAAACATTTTACCGACAGGAACCAAAGACAAGGAAAAAAGAAGGTAATCTTTTTCCAAGGCATTAACAAGATCAGTCTTGTTCATAATGTTTGTCTCTCTCTTTCAGAGAATGGCAAGTGGAATGATGATTGGTGTCCTAAAAAGAAGAACTTTCTTTGTTCTTTTACCTACTAAAGGACAAATTAACCCCACTGTTCTTTTCCACAATCTTTAAAAGTCATTCTTCTCAAATTACTGGATGTATTTTTCAAGGCAAATGCAAAAAAAAAAAAAAAATTGAAATAAAATTGAAATAAACATGTTTAGCAATGAGGAGTTGAGGAAAATGAATCTGTGTTCTCTTGCGTGGGTCAGAACATGACAACAGCATTCCAGCCCTCCTCTCTCCTCTCAAACACAGCACAGACAGATCACACATTCTTTACATGTGTATGTGATCAGGACACTTGAGTTGATTCACAGGCATTTAACATTTTAGGGCAGTACTGGCTTTAAACAGCGGTGGACCGATATCTGAACAAAAGGAAAATCTGTGTGTGTGTTCTGTTTTTAACCTCTTCTCACGCTCCTTTTAAACTGGCTGACGTTTCACTAACTTGAATAAGAAACAGGGTAAACTGCACACATGCAGAGGACTGGGGCATTAGATACTAACTCAGAGGGTAAGGTGTGAATCTGTTGATGGGCTGCACGCCAGAAAAAGAAGCCTTTTATTGGTCAATGGTAAATATTAAAGAATGTGGTATTAAAAATTACTCTGTACTTGAAACGACATGACTAATAAGGAAACGTTAAGTGTTTAAGAGTTAATGAACAAACGTATTTGGAATTAACCAGATAGGTGAAGGATAATTAAATGCCGTGTGACATCCTACATGTCGTTCTTTATCCGCTGACAAATGTTAAACTACAGACACTGAAGATAATAAAGCAACTCAAATATAAATATATAGGCTGCCATTAACAGGATATTTAAGAAATGTACTGTAATAGCTTGCTACGGGGAAACACCGAATTAAACTAGGAGGGCTGGCGTCTTTTTACTGATTATTATTCTTAATTAAGAGAATTCTTAATCGTTTTTGGTATGAATCTTAATGATGATGAGCATTATAGGGGCAAGAGCAAACATCAGTCAACCTTCAAACACAGCATATCTCCATCACTCTCAGATTCACAGTCTCTTACGATTGCTTACACACTGAAATTAAACATAACACGCAGTCAGTGAAACCTGACACTCAAGGAGCAAAACCTCAGTCCAGATCTGCACAACTATAAGCACATTCTCAGCCTCACACTTTCTGCAAAACACTAAACACACTCCTCTGCATTAGACACAGAAATCTAACATCATGACACTTCTTTGCCATTTCAAGACACTCAAAATACCACACTTATGAACCAGTTGATCAAACACGATCGTCAGGTGTGCAGACATTTAGGTGCTTAATTGTAAGCTCACTAATCAGGCATAAGCACTATAAAAAGGCAACAGGTGAGTTTACCTGTCTTCAACAAAAATGGAACATTGGCCAGAGAGCTATTTTGAGTGCCCCAGGCCAATGTGGTAGTAACATCACAATGTGCACTGCAATCATGCAGAATGGGTCCCCCACCACCATGCAAACATCTCTGTCCGCCGATCTGCACTGGTCCAAAACTGGTTTCATCAGCATCCATAATTTTCACTCCAATACCTCCCACCACACCCTCCCTTCCTTAACCCCATTGAGGAGCTTTTTTCGGCATGGCGGTGGAAGGTTTACGATCTCCAGCCCTCTGTCAGGATACCCCTCATTCAAGCCATGGAGGAGGCCTGTGACCTGTGACCAAATTGATGCAGGATCCGTGCAAGGATGGATTCACCATTCAAGAAGACTCTTCCCTCACTGTCTTGCGAGAGAGGACATAGCCTGTGATGTGGACGAAGTGCTCTGGCCTGATCCAGCCTGGAAAAGAGTAGATGCTTAGGGTTTCTTTCTTTCTTTCTTTCTTTTGTAATTCAAGCTTTCTTTCTTGTTTCCACAAATGTTTTTGCTGCATTTACAGTTTTTCTGTATTGCTAAAATACTAAACTCCATTCTCTAAACCAAATGCTTAGTGGTCTGAACCAATTTATTGAATCGATCGCTCTTTTGGCAAAACCATCAACAGTTTTCACCCAGTCAGATACAATTTACAGATCTCATTTATTCTTTTTGCAAAACTCTGAATACATTCTCACTCACTATCACACATTTATGATGCATAATGGTAACTATGGGGGGCAGAAGTTAAACACAATTACAGCACATATGTCACAGCTTACACACAATGACTCAGAACTGTTCACACTCGTTGCTAGTGATGTGATGAAACCAATATAAGGCAGTTCAGAGTGCACAGGTGAGTTGAGGGTTGATCCCAACAATGGATGGAAACAATGTGAGAGACAGAGGAGGAAGAGTGTGTGTAAGAGGTGGTGTATGAGGAGGAAGAGGAGGAGGCCGATGAGGAAGAGCAAGACCAAGAGCAGTCATCTCAGATGAAGTTCGAGCAACTGTGATAGACCATGTTGTTGTTCATGGAATGACGATGAGAGAAGCAGGACAAAGAGTACAACCCAATCTCAGCAGATTCTCTGTGGCCGCCATAATCAGGGGATTCAGAGAAGAGAGCAGGTAACTGACTTTTTTTTTTGGTCATTGAAAGTTTACTGTATACAGATGTTTCAGTACATCACTCTGCCAATATAAAGGAGACTGGTGAGGGAGTCCATCACTGTTTTTACTGCATGTATATTTTTGTAAATGCATGTTCCCTATTTGTAGAATTGCAAGACTATCACCTGAGGATGGAAGGAATCTTATGTTCTCCAAACAGCAAGAGACTGCAAACAATGCCATTGGACTGCATGAAATACAGCCCTGAGTAGTAATGCAGCTTTACGGTACAATACTATACTACATACTACTGTCAAACTATATTACATTGTAATGTATGCGGATCAGGGGAGCATACACTCTACAGAATAGGTCTGTCTGTCTGTAGCACTTACAAAACTATATGTGTTCTTACGTATGGAAAGTGTTTGAATTGGATTCCATAATAAGACTCCATGAATACATTTTTGTGGATGAAGCTCAGTTCAGTCTGATGAAGAGGCCAGAACATAATTGGCCAGTGGGCCATTGATGAAGCCCCTGGCCAGCCTGGTGTGATGACTTCGACTCCTCCTCCTCTGGACTCTACTGTTGCCATTTTACAAGAGATGTGAGGTGTTCTGCTGTTTGTGTGTGTGGTTGTGTGAATTGTGTGTAGTGTTTTCACAAAATGAGCCCTGTTTTCAAAATCGTGCTTACAGTTTTTCTCAATTGCTTAAACACAATTCCTGGAACAATTCACCATTTTCTCAAATCTCCACACACAATTTTAAAAACGCACACCCAACGGTACAATCATCTAACTTCTGGCCCGAGTTCAAACTTTGCCCTCAGACAACACACACAAGCTGTCAATAACGCACACTACATGACTGTTGGCTACACACTGGAGGGATTCATTCAAAACACTGCTACCATAATGTTTAGAATAGGTTTTCAGAGAAATAATTTGAAATGTTCTAAAAATCACAGTTCTGACTATCCAGAGAAGTTCAGAACAGTATTATAATAACTACCTCTTACATTAATGGATAATGGAATACTACTGTATATGCTGTTTGGGTCAAAAACCTGACTTGAAATATCACACTGACAAAACATGTAAGGAAGAGTCCATGCACAGTAAAATACCCAAGTTCCAAAATCTTTATCTCCAAATGCAGCAATTTGTACAGGTTACTCAGCATCAGTATCAGTATCACAATCAGCATCAGCAGTAGCATTCTCATCTCAGGCCTGGGTCATGCCATAATATCTCATTAGCGTCACACATTATGTTTGCTCTTGCCAGGCAACATGGGATAAATGCCCAGGAGGTTTTGCTGTGCATAGGGGTTGTGGTCATACACCCCTAAGTGGAAACAGGTGAATAGTGTTGATGGTTATGGGAAATACTTGTGTGGTTTTGGGAACGACATAACGGTATAGGTTTTTGTGCTAAAGGAACCAGTTTTTGTGTTTAAGCAATTGAGGAAAACTGTAAGCAATCGTTGGAAACTGTAACAGGGTTTACAACTCTTTATATGTGCCCAATAGCACCATCAGGTGAGCGGGAGTAGCTATGTTATTGGGCTATTGCACATACTCACGACTGACCCTGAATTAGACAAGAGATGCACAGCTCCTAAGCCCGTGGTGTGGATCATTTTAAATTGCAATGGGATTCTCCAAAATGTATCAAAAGATTTTCCACAAGGACTGTTACTAGCATTACCATAGCAACTTAAAGCCTACCAATCTCAAATCCAAATGTCCCCAGCTTCAAATACACAAATGGCATTTACAAGGATTTTGCACAAAGAGTAATATGTTGTCAGGTGTAAGGCAGGTAAAATGCATGACGTCAGCCTCAGTGTTAGAAACCAAAAGACCGAAACTGTGAAACGGACAAGTCAAAGGAATAAAAGACTGATGTAGGTGTGAATTTTTTGTACGTTGGTCAGTTCAACAGAGAGGGCAGAAAGTATAGTACATTTTGCTTTATACAAATTCATTTATGTTGTGATTTTCCGCGTTGTCAGGAAGTCCCACGGCGCTGGACAAAAGTGCGGACAACTATCAAACAAACAAAAGGAGCTCAACACAAACAGGGTTAACAGGAGGCTAGAAGAAAGTACAAACGGGTTAACAGATAATCTAGGAACTTTAGTCCGCGAAACACAAGATGGCTCAGAGGATACTGGTAAAGTGTAGATTTCGCACTAACTGACCCGACGGAGGGGTTTGAATAGTGAGGTGTATAATCGAACTAAAGTGAGGGCAGGTGTGCAGGAGGAGAGTGATCAGACCGGTGATTAGTAGACTGGCGACGCTGAGCGCAGAATGGCTGAAACGGGCGAGGGAGGAGGCGAGGTTGTTACACGCGTAAAGATGCACTGTTACGTTTTAAGCTCGTACTAAGTGTGACTGTCTAACGATATCCTACCAGATGTCTACGCTGTTTTTAAATTGTCCGTCCTTTTTAATGAACAGATAAAAGCTCATTTCCAGCCATCTCTTATGTGATAAATGTTCAACAAGTAACTTTCTGCTTTTTCTCTAAACTACACATAGCAACAGTCTTCTTGATATAAAGTACAATTACTCTTGCTCGCGGACAGATACGGTAGAAAACTGGATCTGCAGACTTGCAACACAATATCCCATCCCTAGAGGGAGACATCATATAACCAATGTCACTGCAAACAGTTTCCTCACTCACGTCAGATATGGGGGGTGTTCCGAGTACGTGGTTTAGTGACTAACCCAGATAAATGAACTCAGAGTTAGTAGTATACCTCCTGATAGAAGAGCTCTATAGCTTCATTCTCCTAGCAAAACAAAGCCACTGGGCTCTTCTATTAGGAGGTTTACTACTGACTCTGAGTTCATTTAGCTGCATTAGTCACTAAACCACGTACTTGGGATACCCCTCAGCTCAGTGAGTACAGCAGGTCTGCACCAGACACAAACACTGTGTGACCGTGCATGTTTTCTCAAAGGCAAATCATGAAATGTAGCAAGCTCACAAAATTTTTATCCATGTTTGCTTAATTACATTAAGTTTCAGATTAACTGAGCATGAACATGTCTCAAGTTCATTGTCATTATACCTTGCAGCATAACAAAGTGCGTAGTCACTGTTAGGCATGCAGCACAACACAATACAGTACAAATACTATTGGAAAAATAGCTGTCAAAGTGTGAGGCAAAAACGATGCAAATCTTGATAGTGTAGTGCAGGTAAGACTGGCAGCAGTACTATAGAGCAATACAGTCCTGTTTTGTTTGTTGTGGGCACGTAAAGCCCTTTGAAACTGTAAACAGTGATACTGGGCTCTAAATAAACTTGAAAATTGAAACTTATATGCAATATATACAGTATAGAGCGTTGAAAAAAAGGTGTCATCTGGGATTATTGACACCCTTGGTCAAGAGAAGCAAAACATGAAAGGCATTATTGTTTAACAGTTTGATGTTCTATCAAAAGGATGAGAGAAATCCAAGCCGTCAATCAAATAAAAATTGCTCATTGAAAAAAATCTTTATCTCAAAAAATGTTATCTTTTCTCAAAATACATGTCCCTGAGATGACTGGGACGAGACCAGTGGTTGCTGACGTGCATAAATCAGCCAATGGCTAAAAACACAGCTTTACATGCCAGTCTACACACTATGTTTTATCCTGCGGCGTGTTTGAATGATGTTTTATCCTGCGGCGCGTTGAGGCAGTGACATAGGAGTAGGGGATGCAACTTGTTGATATTTATTTCTTTCTCTTTATATTCATAACCCATTTATATTTATAAGCTATATATTCATATACATAGACCTCACGTGACTGGTGAACCTCACCTGTGCATACTGCTTTGTGTAGTTAACACTGGTTTACATACATATATAAAAATACCTTGCGTAAATAGCATCATTGCACTGTTACTTTCCATCCTTATCACGATTCATTGTTTTCCGCTCTTATTACGATTGGTGTATTTATGGTCTTCTTTTTACTTTTCTGGAATTTTCTAGGGTTGTCACCTGTTGCGAGTTATTTACTCAGGTTGCTGCAATAAAACAAGTTCCATCTCCCCTTGTCTGCATGGGTTTCCTTCGGGAACTCCGCTTTCCTCCCACAGTCCAAGGACATGCAGATTAGGTGAATTTGAGACATTAAATTGCCCCTAGGTATGAATGTGTGTGTGAGTGTGTTTGTCTGTGTGTCTGCCCTGCGATGGACTGGCGACCTGTTCAGAGTGTTTCCTCGTCGTTCGCCCTATGAGCGCTGGGATAGGCTAATCGGGATAAGTGACTCAGATAATGAGTGAGTGTATGTATGTATGTATCTATGTATCTGTCTGTATGTCTGTCTGTCTATCTTTCTGTCTGTCTGTCTGTCTATCTAAAATACCCATCTCCACTGTTAGGGTAATAATTAAGTTTAAAACTGGAGGTGTGATGAACCTGCCCAGAAGAGGACACAAGTGTGTTTTGCCTGCATGTGGAGAGTGGAGAGGATGGTGCTCACAGGCAAGAATGTCTCCAAGGGACACAGGTGGAGACCTGCAGTGGTTGGTTGCATCACTGGGGTCTCCAAATCTCCAGAACTACAGTTAGACACCACCTCTATGCATACAAGCTGTTCAGAGGACTTGCGAAAAGGAGAACCTCTGGTGTCAACAGAACAGGTTTGATGGCCAAATGAAACAGAAACAGAGATGATCATGCAGAGGAGAACCTGATCGGCACTGTGACGTCCAGTGGTGGAGCTGTTTTTTCGCTGGTGGAGCTGTTTTTTCGCTGATGGAGCAGTGATGTTGTGTGGCTGTTTTTGTGGTGGTGGAGCTGTGATGTTTTGAAGCTGTTTTAATTCCAAAGGCCCTGGGCACCTTGTTTGGACATATAGCCCCACAGACTGTATCAGGGACCAGGAGGTTTTAAACCAGAATCTAACTGGCAATGCCATGACCTAGAACAAAGATCCAATGCATACATCCCAGTCCACAGAGAATGAAGCATAGGCCTACCTCTAAATTCACACAGAAATCATTTGCTCATCACAGTCAAGCGTTCGCAGTGGCCCCTTACACAACAGGCATGGGTAACTTTTTTTCTGTAATTTACAGCTTAGTCTTAACACATGATATAAATAAAAGGTCAAATAGTACTAGATGTTAGGGTAGGGCAGGTGTTAGGTGCCTGGTGTTAGGATGGCTCTGTCACATAATGACCTTATCTGACCTTATCTTTCATCTACTCTGGGTCTGGTTCTGGGCAGTGACATATTTATATTTACCTCTAACAGATAAACTCAGAGAGGACATAACAACCCAGGCGCTGGACACAGAGAGACACATGGACCGTAAAGATTCAGGGGAGATTACTCTCCCTAGATTAGTCACCCGTCAGGGCCAGGGCAGTGGACTAGGCCTTCCACAGTGTTAGAAATTATTCTCCACAGATTATTCACCCATCAGGGCCAGACTGCCAGGCCTTTCGCAGTGTGTTAGGGTGGAGTGCATTCAGCGGATCCCAAACACCACCAGACGGCAATCGCTTCACCTCCTGGTGAAGCTGGGCTTATGACTGCTAAAGCTTCATGAAATATCCAGTGATCACTTACATGTGTTTTTGTTCTTCAGCAGCTAGGGAAAGGCCTGATGAAATGTCTTAGCTCTATGAGAGTTTGTGTTGGGCTGAAATATCATTTCAAATTCGTACTGTTGTAAGTGTTGTAACAGTTTTGCTTTGTTCTGGAACTCAAAGCAGACCAACACATGAGCTAGGATCAGAGTGAGAAAAAACAGAAAAGCATATGTCACGTCCTATCCTCAGTAACTCACAACAGTAATCCTGGATCCTCTTAAGGGACATACTAATTGATATTTTCTAACAAAGCAGTTCTGAATTTCAATGCGCCACACTTTGTTTTCACTGTGGACTCATTGTAGGCTTCTCATCATCACCATGAACCTCCCCAGAGACTCTGATGCCAAAAAAGGTCACGCATACAGAGGGAGGTGGGGAGAGACAGCTCAATATAAGAGGAGTGAAGGAGGACAGTGAGGGCAGGAAGAGTAGAGCCGGCGTCTCCTTCTTAATCTGGTAAGTCGATTCTTTTGTACATCAGCATCTACAAGAATCTGAAAATGACCACAGACAGAAAAACAGACATTTGTTTCAAAAATTCAATTTCAATTTTTTCAGCCCAAAAATATGCGTCTTTGTTTGTGCCTTCAAATTTTTTTTTATAAAAGGATTCACTAATGTTAAATGAAACAGTTCAACAGTCGATAAAAAAGTGGACGCTATTTGAATCTAATACTAAACAGTGCATGAGAATATAGAAACAATAACACACATAAAGCTAAAGGTCTATGAACTGCTGTGATATGTGACCTGCGACTCTGCCCTGCTGTGCCAGAGGAATCATCAGAGAAGAGGGAGAATGAACTTTACCAGCCTGTTAATGGCCTGTCTGCTGATAGGGAGCAGTGTGTCTTGGGCCTTTAAGAGAGGTACTATTACAACATTATATCATTATTGACATGCAGCACACAGCGTCACTTAATATAGCTTTATTATATTTCTTTGCACTTTGGTCTTCACACAGTCCTTTCATTGTCCTACCTGTCAAATTATCTTGGAATAAGCTAACAGTGTAAAGAAAGCCAGAGAAGTGGTAACTGAGCAAATCAGACATTATGCCGAGTAAAGTGACACAGTTCAGTCTTTTGAATGTCGTTATCACAGATAACAAATAAAACATTGCAATTTGGTCCTTTTGAAGGGGCTGTAGACCACACTCACCACCTGAGACGCTGTTCCATGAAAATGCCCAGCTATTGTAATGTGAAGAATTATGAACACTGGTTCAAAGTGGGCACCTACTGCGTCATGTATTTCAACGAATCGCTCAACTTTACCGACGCTGAGGTAATTCATGTCATATTTCAGACCATAGTCATACAGTAATTCATGGTTTGAAGAGACCAGATTTGTCTTTAATAAGTCATATTGAATATGGAATGTCTTGAGGTGACCTGAGTGACCAGTGTGTCCTCACGCTTCTCTTTCCACAGTTCCGCTGCAGGAACGTGGTACCTGGTGGTCACCTGGCATCCGTGCACAGCAGTCAGGCCAATGACGATCTAAACTGTATCGTGCTCAAGTACAACAGAAAGTCTCCTCGCATCTGGTTGGGCGGCTTTGAGTTTTTTAATGTCAGTAAGAAAAGTCCAAGAAAATGAAGATTATATGTATACTTTTCATTCTGATTAATTAATGGTTTGTAACAAAAGCGTGATATAATGATATTCTCTCTCTCTCTCTCTCTCTCTCTCTCTCTCTCTCTCTCTCTCTCTCTCTCTCTCTTTCTCTGTCTCTCTCTCTCTCTCTCTGTCTTTCTCTCTGTCTTTCAGTCTGGTAAGTGGGTCTGGATTGATGACTCTAACTGGGACTTTCAGGCCTGGGTTCCAGGAGAGCCCAACAATCAAAAAGCCAAAGAGGACTGTCTGGAAATGAACGGGAAAGGTAAAAAGAGAGAGGGGGTGTTGGGAAATGTAGTTGTGATTAAATAGGAAGATGGATGGGTGGAGAATCAGAAAGGTGAGGGAAAGAGAGGAACAGTGAAAGAGGGGAGAGAAATAAACTCTGTGCTCTGACACATAAATAAACTTTATGACTATTTCACTATTATATTACTGCTGAAGTTACTTGGATGAAGAAGAGCTGCAGTCAAAATGCAACACTCAGTGCATCACTTTCTCACTTAAAACACAAAACAGACCAGACAACACAGGGGCACACTTACTCACGCACTCACATCTGCCTCACCAAACTAAAGCCACTGTGTTTGTTTTTTACACACATACAGGAACACACACACGCACACACACACACATACACACACACACACACACACACACACACACACACGCTCACTCCAGAAAGCCATTCATCTCTAGCCTGTCACTGGTCCTGGCAGATACACATGCTTTATCCATACAATCATTTATTTCAGTTTAGTCAAGACCAGTTTGCTCAGAATTGTGTAAAAGTTTGTCCACTGATGATGAGGAGTTTTATCCTGTGTCACAGGTTTAAAAATGGATTGTCAAACCCATCAATTGTAAAACCAGTTAAAACAAGCTGCTATATGAGTGAATAATAGTCATCATGTGACTGTATGTCCTTTGTATTCACTGAAACCCACCATTATATTCATTATTAGTACTGAGTGCATCTACATACCTGTACAAGTTCCACAGTTACAGTGGTTTTCCTCTGAATGTGAGCGTAAGACAGACAGACATGAACAAATGATAAACAGGAAGGAGGAAACATTTTACAGACAGGAACCAAAGACAAGGCAAAAAGAAGGTAATCTTTTTCCAAGGCATTAACAAGATCAGTCTTGTTCATAATGTTTGTCTCTCTCTTTCAGAGATTGGGAAGTGGAATGATGATTGGTGTCCTAAAAAGAAGAACTTTCTTTGTTCTTTTACCTACTAAAGGACAAATTAACCCCACTGTTCTTTTCCACAATCTTTAAAAGTCATTCTTCTCAAATTACTGGATGTATTTTTCAAGGCAAATGCAAAAAAAAAAAAAAAAAAAAAAAATTGAAATAAAATTGAAATAAACATGTTTAGCAATGAGGAGTTGAGGAAAATGAATCTGTGTTCTCTTGCGTGGGTCAGAACATGACAACAGCATTCCAGCCCTCCTCTCTCCTCTCAAACACAGCACAGACAGATCACACATTCTTTACATGTGTATATGATCAGGACACTTGAGTTGATTCACAGGCATTTAACATTTTAGGGCAGTACTGGCTTTAAACAGCGGTGGACCGATATCTGAACAAAAGGAAAATCTGTGTGTGTGTTCTGTTTTTAACCTCTTCTCACGCTCCTTTTAAACTGGCTGACGTTTCACTAACTTGAATAAGAAACAGGGTAAACTGCACACATGCAGAGGACTGGGGCATTAGATACTAACTCAGAGGGTAAGGTGTGAATCTGTTGATGGGCTGCACACCAGAAAAAGAAGCCTTTTATTGGTCAATGGTAAATATTAAAGAATGTGGTATTAAAAATTACACTGTACTTGAAACGACATGACTAATAAGGAAACGTTAAGTGTTTAAGAGTTAATGAACAAACGTATTTGGAATTAACCAGATAGGTGAAGGATAATTAAATGCCGTGTGACATCCTACATGTCGTTCTTTATCCACTGACAAATGTTAAACTACAGACACTGAAGATAATAAAGCAACTCAAATATAAATATATAGGCTGCCATTAACAGGATATTTAAGAAATGTTCTGTAATAGCTTGCTACGGGGAAACACCGAATTAAACTAGGAGGGCTGGCGTCTTTTTACTGATTATTATTCTTAATTAAGAGAATTCTTAATCGTTTTTGGTATGAATCTTAATGATGACGAACATTATAGGGGCAAGAGCAAACATCAGTCAACCCTCAAACACAGCATATCTCCATCACTCTCAGATTCACAGTCTCTTACGATTGCTTACACACTGAAATTAAACATAACACGCAGTCAGTGAAACCTGACACTCAAGGAGCAAAAGCTCAGTCCAGATCTGCACAACTATAAGCACATTCTCAGCCTCACACTTTCTGCAAAACACTAAACACACTCCTCTGCATTAGACACAGAAATCTAACATCATGACACTTCTTTTGCCATTTCAAGATACTCAAAATACCACACTTATGAACCAGTTGATCAAACACGGTCATCAGGTGTACAGACACTTAGGTGCTTAATTGTAAGCTCACTAATCAGGCATACGCACTATAAAAAGGCAACAGGTGAGTTTACCTGTCTTCAGCAAAAATGGAACATTGGCCACAGAGCTATTTTGAGTGCCCCAGGCCAATGTGGTAGTAACATCACAATGTGCACTGCAATCATGCAGAATGGGTCCTCCACCACCATGCCAACATATCTGTCTGCCGATCTGCACTGGTCCAAAACTGGTTTCATCAGCATCCATAATTTTCACTCCAATACCTCCCACCATACCCTCCCTTCCTTAACCCCATTGAGGAGCTTTTTTCGGCATGGCGGTGGAAGGTTTACGATCTCCAGCCCTCTGTCAGGATACCCCTCATTCAAGCCATGGAGGAGGCTTGCGAGAGAGGACATAGCCTGTGATGTGGACGAAGTGCTCTGGCCTGATTCAGCCTGGCAAAGAGATGATGCTCAGGGTTTCTTTCTTTCTTTCTTTCTTTCTTTCTTTCTTTTGTAATTCATGCTTTTTTTTTTGTTTCCACAGCTGTTTTTGCTGCATTTACAGTTTTTCTGTATTGCTAAAATACTAAACTCCATTCTCTAAACCAAATGCTCAGTGGTCTGAACCAATTTATTGAATCGATCGCTCTTTTGGCAAAACCATCAACAGTTTTCACCCAGTCAGATACAATTTACAGATCTCATTTATTCTTTTTGCAAAACTCTGAATACATTCTCACTCACTAACACACATTTATGATGCATAATGGTAACTATGGGGGGCAGAAGTTAAACACAATTACAACACAGATGTCACAGCTTACACACAATGACTCAGAACTGTTCACACTCGTTGCTAGTGATGTGATGAAACCAATATAAGGAAGTTCAGAGTGCACAGGTGAGTTGAGGGTTGATCCCAACAATGGATGGAAACAATCTGAGAGACAGAGGAGGAAGAGTGTGTGTAAGAGGTGGTGTACGAGGAGGAAGAGGAGGAGGACGAAGAAAAGCAAGACCAAGACCAAGAGCAGTCATTTCAGATGAAGTTCGAGCAACTGTGATAGAAGAGAGCAGGTAACTGGTCATTGAAAGTTTACTGTATACAGATGTTTCAGTACATCACTCTGCCAATATAAAGGAGACTGGTGGGGGAGTCCATCACTGTTTTTACTGCATGTATATTTTTTATAAATGCACGTTCCCGATTTGTAGAATTGCAAGACTATCACCTGAGGATGGAAGGAATCTTATGTTCTCCAAACAGCAAGAGACTGCAAACAATGCAATTAGACTGCATGAAATACAGCCCTGAGTAGTAATGCAGCTTTACGGTACAATACTATACTACATACTACTGTCAAGCTACATTATATTGTAATGTATGCAGATCAGGGGTGCATACACTCTACAGAATAGGCCTGTCTGTCTGTAGCACTTACAAAATTATATCTGTTCTTACGTATGGAAAGTGTTTGAATTGGATTCCATAATAAGACTCCATGAATACATTTTTGTGGATGAAGCTCAGTTCAGTCTGATGACGAGGCCAGAACATAATTGGCCAGTGGGCCATTGATGAAGCCCCTGGCCAGCCTGGTGTGACGACTTCGACTCTTCCTCCTCTGGACTCTACTGTTGCCATTTTACAAGAGATGTGAGGTGTTCTGCTGTTTGTGTGTGTGGTTGTGTGAATTGTGTGTGGTGTTTTCACAAAATGAGCCCTGTTTTCAAAATCGTGCTTACAGTTTTTCTCAGTTGCTTAGACACAATTCCTGGAACAATTCACCATTTTCTCAAATCTTTACACACAATTTTAAAAACACACACCCAACGGTACAAACATCTAACTTCTGGCACCAGTTCAAACTTTGCCCTCAGATAAAACGCGCAAACTGTCAAAAACACAGACTACATGACTGTTTGCTACACAGTGGAGGGATTCATTTAAAACACTGCACCCAAAATGTTTAGAATGGGTTTTCAGAGAAATAATTTGAAATGTTCTAAAAATCACAGTCCTGACTATCCAGATAACTCTTTCAGGAACACCTTGGCGAGAGAAATTCAAAACAGTACTGTAATAACTACCTCTTACATTAGTGGATAATGGAATACTACTGTATATGCTGTTTGGGTCAAAAACCTGACCTCTGAAATATCACACTGACAAAACATGTAAGGAAGAGTCCATGCACAGTAAAATACCCAAGTTCCAAAAGCTTTATTTCCAAATGCAGTAAAATGTACAGGTTACTCAGCATCAGTATCAGTATCACAATCAGCATCAGTGTTCTCATCATCTCGTCTCAGGTCTGGGTCATGCCATAATATCTCATCAGCATCACACGTTATGTTTGCTCTTGCCAGGCAGCGTGGGAAAAATGCCCTTGTGTGCCTTAGAAAACCCTGGATAGACTCCATAGATACTTCACCACAGGCATCCACGGTTGCCTCCAGGAGGTTTTGCTGTGCATAGGGGTTGCAGTCATACACCCCTACGAGGAAACGGGTGAAGAGGGTTGATGGTTATGGGAAATACTTGTGTGGTTTTGGGAACGACATAAGGGTATGGGTTTTTGTGCTAAAGGAACCAGTTTTTGTGTTTAAGCAATTGAGGAAAACTGTAAGAGGGTTTTTATATCCTCTCTATATGTGCTCAATAGCGCCATCACGTGGGCGGGAGTAGCTACGTTATTGGGCTATTGCACATACTCACGACTGACCCTGAAATAGACAAGAAATGCACAGCTCCTAAGCCCGAGGTGTAGATCATTTTAAATTGCAATGGGATTCTCCAAAACGTATCAAAGGATTTTCCACAAGGACCGTTACCAGCATTACCATAGCAACTAAAAGCCTACCAATCTCAAATTCAAATGTCCTCAGCTTCAAATACACAAATGGCATTTACAAGGATTTTGCACAAAGAGTAATATGTTGTCAGGTGTACGGCAGGTAAAATGCATGACGTCAGCCTCAGTGTTAGAAACCAAAAGACCGAAACTGTGAAACGGACAAGTCAAAGAAAAAGAAGACTGATGAAGGTGTGAATTTTTTGTACGTTGGTCAGTTCAACAGAGAGGGCAGAAAGTATAGTGCTTTTTGCTTTATACAAATTCATTTATGTTGTGATTTTACGCGTAGAGATGCACTGTTACGTTTTAAGCTCGTACTAAGTGTGACTGTCTAACGATATCCTACCAGATGTCTGCACTGTTTTTAAATTGTCCGTCCTTTTTAATGAACAGATAAAAGCTCATTTCCAGCCATCTCTTATGTGATAAATGTTCAACAAGTAACTTTCTGCTTTTTCTCTAAACTACACATAGCAACAGTCTTCATGATATAAAGTACAATAACTCTTGCTCATGGACAGATACGGTAGAAAACTGGATCTGCAGATTTACAACACAATATCCCATCCCTAGAGGGAGACATCATATAACCAATGTCCTTCAATGACGTTTCGGCTGAAGTCTTTGGCATTTATTTATTTATTTATTTATGCCTCCTCTCTCGTTGTTTCGCTTGTAACAGTGCAAGTGAGTGTCGAAGCTCACCTGTCATTACCACTTTATTGTTATTGTTTATTATTATTGTTTAACAGTTTGATGCTCTATCAAAAGGATGATAGAAATCCAACCCGTCAATCAAATAAAAATTGCTCAATGAAAAAATCATCTCAAAATTATCTCAAAAAATGTTATCTTCTCTCAAAGTACATGTCACATGTATTGGCAGCATTCAGGATTCCTATAAACAAATTTTAATAGATATGGTATATGGTATGTTCCCCTTTCAATTTGACCCTTTTTTAAGTTCATGCATATCTTTGAGAACTCTTCAGCAGTCATCCAGCACAGGCCAGACTCCCACAGTCATCCATCAACATGACAATGGTGACAGACAAATGACATAACTGAGATGACTGGGACGAGACCAGTGGTTGCTGACATGCAGAAATCAGCCAACGGCTAAAAACACAGCTTTACATGCCAGTCTACACACTATGTTTTATTCTGTGGCGTGTTTGAATGAGGTTTTATCCTGCGGCGCGTTGAGGCAGCGACATAGGAGTAGGGGATGCAGCTTGTTGATATTTATTTATTTCTCTTTATATTTATAACCCATTTATATTTATAAGCTATATATTCATATACATAGACCTCACGTGACTGGTGAACCTCACCTGTGCATACTGCTTTGTGTATGGTTTACATACATATATAAAAATACCTTGTGTAAATGGCATCATTGCACTGTTACTTTCCACCCTTATCACGATTCATTGTTTTCCGCTCTTATTACGATTGGTGTATTTATTGTCTTATATTTACTTTTCTGGAATTTTCTAGGGTTGTCACCTGTTGCGAGTTATTTACTCAGGTTGCTGCAATAAAACAAGTTCCATCTCCCTGTCACGCTGGTGGTGTAGTGCAGGACCCAAGTGCAAAGACACGATGATGGTGAAAAACGAAAGACTTTACTGACAAAAGATAAAAATACAAGTGCAAACTAATAACAAAAGCCAATAACAAAAAGGTGCAGCGTAACAGTGTGCACAAAACACAAACAACGATAGACAAAGACAAGGCAAACACTAGGACTTAAAATACAAGGGAGAACTAAACAGGGCAAAACAGGATTGGATAAAATTAACAAGGTAATAATTAGACAAACAGGTACAGGTGAGGGGCGGAGACAGACAGAGAACAGGAGCACAAAGACATGTCAAACCAAAAGTCCAAAATGGCGGTGCAGGTTGTGACACTCCCCTTGTCTGCTTGGGTTTCCTCCAGGAACTCCGGTTTCCTCCCACAGTCCAAGGACATGCAGGTTAGGTGAATTTGAGACACTAAATTGCCCCTACGTATGAATGTGTGTGTGAGTGTGTTTGTCTGTGTGTCTGCCCTGCGATGGACTGGCAACCTGTTCAGGGTGTTTCCCTGCCTTTCGCCCTATGAGCGCTGGGATAGGCTAATCAGGATAAGCGACTTAGATAATGAGTGAGTGTATGTATGTATGTATTTATGTATGTATGTATCTGTCTGCATGTCTGTCTGTCTATCTTTCTGTCTGTCTGTCTGTCTATCTGAAATACCCATCTCCACTGTTAGGGTAATAATTAAGTTTAAAACTGGAGGTGTGATGAACCTGTCCAGAAGAGGGCACAAGTGTATTTTGCCTGCATGTGGAGAGTGGAGAGGATGGTGCTCACAGGCAAGAATGTCTCCAAGGGACACAGGTGGAGACCTGCAGTGGTTGGTTGCATCACTGGGGTCTCCAAATCTCCAGAACTACAGTTAGACACCACCTATATACATACAAGCTGTTCAGAGGACTTGCGAAAAGGAGAACCTCTGGTGTCAACAGAACAGGTTTGATGGCCAAATGAAACAGAAACAGAGATGATCATGCAGAAGAGAACCTGATCGGAACTGTGACGTCCAGTGGTGGAGCTGTTTTTTCGCTGGTGGAGCTGTTTTTTCGCTGGTGGAGCAGTGATGTTGTGGAGCTGTTTTTGAGGTTGTGGAGCTGTGATGTTTTGAAGCTGTTTTAATTCCAAAGGCCCTGGGCACCTTGTTTGGACATATAGCCCCACAGACTGTATCAGGGACCAGGAGGTTTTAAACCAGAATCTAACTGGCAATGCCATGACCTAGAACAAAGATCCAATGTATACGTCCCAGTCCACAGAGAATGAAGCATAGGCCTACCTCTAAATTCACACAGAAATCATTTGCTCATCACAGTCAAGCGTTCGCAGTGGCCCCTTACACAACAGGCATGGGTAATTTTTTTTCTGTAATTTACAGCTTAGTCTTAACACATGATATAAATAAAAGGTCAAATAGTACTAGATGTTAGGGTAGGGCAGGTGTTAGGTGCCTGGTGTTAGGATGGCTCTGTCACATAATGACCTTATCTGACCTTATCTTTCATCTACTCTGGGTCTGGTTCTGGGCAGTGACATATTTATATTTACCTCTAACAGATAAACTCAGAGAGGACATAACAACCCAGGCGCTGGACACAGAGAGACACATGGACCGTAAAGATTCAGGGGAGATTACGCTCCCTAGATTAGTCACCCGTCAGGGCCAGGGCAGTGGACTAGGCCTTCCACAGTGTGTTAGAAATTATACTCCACAGATTATTCACCCATCAGGGCCAGACTGCCAGGCCTTTCGCAGTGTGTTAGGGTGGAGTGCATTCAGCGGATCCCAAACACCAGCAGACGGCAATCGCTTCACCTCCTGGTGAAGCTGGACTTATGACTGCTAAAGCTTCATGAAATATCCAGTGATCACTTACATGTGTTTTTGTTCTTCAGCAGCTAGGGAAAGGCCTGATGAAATGTCTTAGCTCTATGAGAGTTTGTGTTGGGCTGAAATATCATTTCAAATTCGTACTGTTGTAAGTGTTGTAACAGTTTTGCTTTGTTCTGGAACTCAAAGTAGACCAACACATGAGCTAGGATCAGAGTGAGAAAAAACAGAAAAACATATGTCACGTCCCATCCTCAGTAACTCACAACGGTAATCCTGGATCCTCTCAAGGGACATACTAATTGATATTTTCTAACAAAGCAGTTCTGAATTTCAATGCGCCACACTTTGTTTTCACTGTGGACTCATTGTAGGCTTCTCATCATCACCATGAACCTCCCCAGAGACTCTGATGCCAAAAAAGGTCACGCATACAGAGGGAGGTGGGGAGAGACAGCTCAATATAAGAGGAGTGAAGGAGGACAGTGAGGACAGGAAGAGTAGAGCTGACGTCTCCTTCTTAATCTGGTAAGTCGATTCTTTTGTACATCAGCATCTACAAGAATCTGAAAATGACCACAGACAGAAAAACAGACATTTGTTCAAAAATTCAATTTCAATTTTTTCAGCCCAAAAATATGTGTCTTTGTCTGTGCCTTCAAATTTTTTTTTATAAAAGGATTCACTAATGTTAAATGAAACAGTTCAACAGTCGATAAAAAAGTGGACGCTATTTGAATCTAATACTAAACAGTGCATGAGAATATAGAAACAATAACACACATAAAGCTGCTGTGATATGTGACCCGCGACTCTGCCCTGTTGTGCCAGAGGAATCATCAGAGAAGAGGGAGAATGAACTTTACCAGCCTGTTAATGACCTGTCTGCTGATAGGGAGCAGTGTGTCTTGGGCCTTTAAGAGAGGTGCTATTACAACATTATATCATTGTTGACATGCAGCACACAGCGTCACTTAATATAGCTTTTTTATATCTCTTTGCACTTTGGTCTTCACACAGTCCTTTCATTGTCCTACCTGTCAAATTATCTTGGAATAAGCTAACAGTGTAAAGAAAGCCAGAGAGGTGGTAACTGAGCAAATCAGACATTATGCCGAGTAAAGTGACACAGTTCAGTCTTTTGAAGGTCGTTATCACAGATAACAAATAAAACATTGTAATTTGGTCCCTTTGAAGGGGCTGTAGACCACACTCACCACCTGAGACGCTGTTCCATGAAAATGCCCAGCTATTGTAATGTGAAGAATTATGAACACTGGTACAAAGTGGGCACCTACTGCGTCATGTATTTCAACGAATTGTTCAACTTTACCGACGCTGAGGTAATTCATGTCATATTTCAGACCGTAGTCATACAGTAATTCATGGTTTGAAGAGACCAGATTTGTCTTTAATAAGTCATATTGAATATGGAATGTCTTGAGGTGACCTGAGTGACCAGTGTGTCCTCACGCTTCTCTTTCCACAGTTCTGCTGCAGGAACGTGGTACCTGGTGGTCACCTGGCGTCCGTGCACAGCAGTCAGGCCAATGACGATCTAAACTGTATCGTGCTCAAGTACAACAGAAAGTCTCCTCGCATCTGGTTGGGCGGCTTTGAGTTTTTTAATGTCAGTAAGAAAAGTCCAAGAAAATGAAGATTATATGTATACTTTTCATTCTGATTAATTAATGGTTTGTAACAAAAGCGTGATATAATGATATTCTCTCTCTCTCTCTCTCTCTCTCTCTTTCTCTGTCTCTCTCTCTCTCTCTGTCTTTCTCTCTGTCTTTCAGTCTGGTAAGTGGGTCTGGATTGATGACTCTAACTGGGACTTTCAGGCCTGGGTTCCAGGAGAGCCCAACAATCAAAATGCCAAAGAGGACTGTCTGGAAATGAACGGGAAAGGTAAACACATACAGGAACACACACACACACACACACACACACACACATACACACACACACACACACACGCTCACTCCAGAAAGCCATTCATCTCTAGCCTGTCACTGGTCCTGGCAGATACACATGCTTTATCCATACAATCATTTATTTCAGTTTAGTCAAGACCAGTTTGCTCAGAATTGTGTAAAAGTTTGTCCACTGATGATGAGGAGTTTTATCCTGTGTCACAGGTTTAAAAATGGATTGTCAAACCCATCAATTGTAAATCCAGTCAAAAAAAGCTGCTATATGAGTGAATAATAGTCATCATGTGACTGTATGTTCTTTGTATTCACTGAAACCCACCATTATATTCATTATTAGTACTGAGTGCATCTACATACATGTACAAGTTCCACAGTTACAGTGGTTTTCCTCTGAATGTGAGCGTAAGACAGACAGACATGAACAAATGATAAACAGGAAGGAGGAAACATTTTACAGACAGGAACCAAAGACAAGGCAAAAAGAAGGTAATTTTTTTCCAAGGCATTAACAAGATCAGTCTTGTTCATAATGTTTGTCTCTCTCTTTCAGAGATTGGGAAGTGGAATGATGATTGGTGTCCTAAAAAGAAGAACTTTCTTTGTTCTTTTACCTACTAAAGGACAAATTAACCCCACTGTTCTTTTCCACAATCTTTAAAAGTCATTCTTCTCAAATTACTGGATGTATTTTTCAAGGCAAATGCAAAAAAAAAAAAAAAAAAAAATTGAAATAAAATTGAAATAAACATGTTTAGCAATGAGGAGTTGAGGAAAATGAATCTGTGTTCTCTTGCGTGGGTCAGAACATGACAACAGCATTCCAGCCCTCCTCTCTCCTCTCAAACACAGCACAGACAGATCACACATTCTTTACATGTGTATGTGATCAGGACACTTGAGTTGATTCACAGGCATTTAACATTTTAGGGCAGTACTGGCTTTAAACAGCGGTGGACCGATATCTGAGTAAAAGGAAAATCTGTGTGTGTGTTCTGTTTTTAACCTCTTCTCACGCTCCTTTTAAACTGGCTTACGTTTCACTAACTTGAATAAGAAACAGGGTAAACTGCACACATGCAGAGGACTGGGGCATTAGATACTAACTCAGAGGGTAAGGTGTGAATCTGTTGATGGGCTGCACGCCAGAAAAAGAAGCCTTTTATTGGTCAATGGTAAATATTAAAGAATGTGGTATTAAAAATTACACTGTACTTGAAACGACATGACTAATAAGGAAACGTTAAGTGTTTAAGAGTTAATGAACAAACGTATTTGGAATTAACCAGATAGGTGAAGGATAATTAAATGCCGTGTGACATCCTACATGTCATTCTTTATCCACTGACAAATGTTAAACTACAGACACTGAAGATAATAAAGCAACTCAAATATAAATATATAGGCTGCCATTAACAGGATATTTAAGAAATGTACTGTAATAGCTTGCTACGGGGAAACACCGAATTAAACTAGGAGGGCTGGCGTCTTTATACTGATTATTATTCTTAATTAAGAGAATTCTTAATTGTTTTTTTGGTATGAATCTTAATGATGATGAACATTATAGGGGCAAGAGCAAACATCAGTCAACCCTCAAACACAGCATATCTCCATCACTCTCAGATTCACAGTCTCTTACGATTGCTTACACACTGAAATTAAACATAACACGCAGTCAGTGAAACCTGACACTCAAGGAGCAAAACCTCAGTCCAGATCTGCACAACTATAAGCACATTCTCAGCCTCACACCTTTTGCAAAACACTAAACACACTCCTCTGCATTTGACACAGAAATCTAACATCATGACATTTCTTTGCCATTTCGAGACACTCAAAATACCACACTTATGAACCAGTTGATCAAACACGGTCGTCAGGTGTGCAGACACTTAGGTGCTTAATTGTAAGCTCACTAATCAGGCATAAGCACTATAAAAAGGCAACAGGTGAGTTTACCTGTCTTCAGCAAAAATGGAACATTGGCCACAGAGCTATTTTGAATGTTCCATTGGACACATCAAATTAACAGTAGCAAACATATATACACCCAATGAGGACAACCCCACATTTTTTCACAACTTTTTTGCTCAGCTTATGAACTTCTCTGACACGACCATCATTCTTGGAGGTGACTTCAATACAATTATGGACTTTAACCTCGACCGCTCAAACACTACAAAATTCTCCAGACCAATGAAACCTTCAGAAACACTGCAACAATACATAAATGACTTTGGCCTCAGTGACAACTGGCGACTACATAACCCCACCAGCAGAGAATGTACTTATTACTCTCCACACCACAATTCACTTTCCTGGATCGATTACTTCTTCATAAGCAATTCTATTATATCTAAAACAGGAAATGCAAAGATTCACCCAATTATCATTTCTGACCATGCCCCAGTTAGCTTCAATCTCATAAACAAAATTTCCATAAAACCACAGACTAGATGGCGCTTTAACACATCATTACTGCAAGATTCAGAATTCAACACATACCTGATACAAGAGTGGACATCCTTTATTGAACTGAATGACTCCCCATTCACCTCATCTACATTATTATGGGAAACAGCTAAGGCACTATTAAGAGGTAAAATCATTTCATACTCCACTCACAGAAAAAAGAAAGAACAAGACTTGGAAAAAAAGC
This sequence comes from Chanos chanos, assembly GCF_902362185.1. Classification (NCBI taxonomy): domain Eukaryota; kingdom Metazoa; phylum Chordata; class Actinopteri; order Gonorynchiformes; family Chanidae; genus Chanos; species Chanos chanos. The sequence continues at coordinate 1,470,485 of NC_044503.1, read as the reverse complement.
TTGAGCAGAGAATTGGTGAGCTTACTCTGCTAGTAGCTGAAAATCCATCAGATGACCTTCGTAAAGAACTCATTGAAACAAAATACGAACTTGATACCATCATAAATAAGAAAACCCAATTCCTTATACAGAGACTCAGGCATAACCATTTTGAACAAAATGACAAATCTGGACAGTATCTGGCAAATCAACTAAAAAGACAACAAGAAAAAACAATCATACCAGTCAGTAAAAACTCTGAAGGGAAAACCGTGTCCACTCCAAATGATATCTCAGCAACCTTTCAGTCCTTTTATTACAACCTTTACAAATCCAACTGTACATGTGATCCCTCTGCAATTCAAACTTTTCTTGACAATATCAAACTCCCCAGGCTAAATAAAAATCAAGCAATAAATGTAGATCGACCACTTTCATCAGACGATTTTAAAAAAGCACTGTTTTCAATGCCAAATAACAAAGCACCTGGAGCCGATGGTTTCCCAGCAGAATTTTTCAAACATTTCTGGCCAACAATATCACCATTATTCATAAAAATGACCGCTGAAATTCAACATTCCTCTGTCATTCCACCCCATATGAATACAGCACTTATATCACTCCTCCTTAAGCCTAATAAAGACCCAACTCTCTGCTCAAGCTATCGCCCGTTATCTCTCATTAACACAGACATTAAAAACATCAGTAAAGCACTAGCTATGAGATTAGAAACAGTCATCTCTTCTATAATACACCCTGATCAAACAGGCCTCATTAAAGGTAGGCATTCATCAAATAACATGCGCCGTCTATTCAATCTAATCAGCATAGCCAAAACCAAAAAAAACAATACAGTCATCCTGTAGATGCCGAAAAAGCATTTGACCGTGTTAACTGGACATTCTTATTCTCCACATTAGAAAGATTTGGTTTTGAGGATTCATTTATTCAATGGATTAAAATTTTGTACAACTCACCCACAGCATCAGTAATCACAAATGGTATAATTTCACAACGTTTCACACTTCACAGAGGTACAAGACAAGGATGCCCACTCTCACCCCTACTATTTGCCCTGTTTATTGAACCCCTAGCAGCTGCCATCCGCCAAAACACCCAAATCACTGGTATCACCACTCTGAACACAACCCACAAAGTCAGTCTATATACAGATGACCTATTACTATATGCACAAAACCCTCTTACATCACTCCGAGCCATTTTCAATCTGATTGGGACATCTTCCGCCATCTCAGAATATTCAATCAACTGGTCAAAATCCATTATTCTCCCAGTTAACCAGGACCAGTGGAATGTTGTGACACCCAGGCTCTCACTAAACATCCCTACAGGTAACATTCGATATCTTGGCATTGATGTTTCCTCCAACCTTTCAGATTTGTTTGAATTGAACTTCATACCAATTCTTAAAACCACCAAAAAGTGTTTAAGTTGTTGGAATAGCTTACCACTCTCACTTGCTGGCCGCATAGCTGCAGTGAAAATGTCAATCCTACCAAGAATCAACTATCTCTTTTCAATGACTCCCGTCTTCCCAACACCCAACTGGTTTTCTACTCTAAACTCAATAATCACAAAATTTTACTGGAAAAATAAACAACCAAGAATTAAACTCTCAACATTCCAGGAAAGCAAGCAGCTTGGTGGCTTAAATGCCCCAAACTTTCTCCATTACTTCTTAGCTCATCAGTTACAGTACATAATGAAATGGACATATTCAGACATGCAACAAGATCCTTGGCTTGAAACTGAACAGTCGGCTTGTGAAGAACTCTCTATTAAAGAGTTGCCATTCTTATCCCAATCAATCAAAAAACATAACTGCTATAAGGTCATCACCATTTCAACAACCCTGGAAGCTTGGTGGAAAACCAATAAGATCACAAATCACCCACTTAAACCGTGTAACCTCACACCAATTTGGAACAACCCCGATTTCTTAATCAATAAGACCACCTTCACATTTCATTCCTGGAAAGGTAAGGGAATCACCCACTTACAACACCTGTTTGCAAATGATAAATTCTTAACCATCCATGAACTAACACAGAGATATAACATGACCCAACCAAACTTTTTACAGTACCTCCAGCTTAAAAATGCACTAAAAAATAAAATACAACTTTCCGACATTGATTTACAACCACCACCATTAATAGAAAAGATAGCATCCATTTCAACATCTGAGAAACCTTTATCTAAAATATACAAACACATATCATCACCAAAAGAAGAAGCACTACCTATACCAATAACAAACTGGGAAAAAGATTTAAAAATTAAGACTGATCTCAGTTTCTGGAAACAAATATGTAGCAACATCACCAACCGTAGAATGCACCTCATGGGCTTCACCAATACAGATATCTGTCCACAATGCACCCTCAACACAACAGATTGCTATTATCACTCTTTCTGGCAATGCACACCAATCCAAAATTTCTGGCAAGCCATAATATTTGAACTCTCCAAATTTCTGGGTCACAGCATTCCACTGTCCCCGTCCCTTTGCCTTCTAGGAGATCTCACACCCATCAGTCATATTCACAAATACCACAAGATCATACTCGTCACCTTAACCATAGCCAAAAAAACAATACTCCTAAACTGGAAATACAGGCAGAAACTTTCAATATCACAATGGCTTAATCTGTTAACAGACTACCTCTCAATGGAACGAATCACAGCTAAAAACAATAAACAGACCAAATTATTCAGTAACACCTGGGAACCCATCCTTGTAGCTCTAAACTTTCCAACAAATTGACCCCCCCCTCCCTTTTTTTTTTCCTCTCCCCTTTCTTCCTTCTTCTCCCCTTTTCCTTTAATGGTATCTAAATGTTATCTTCCTGCTTCATTACTATCACTACATTATTATTATTATTATTATTATTATTATTACTAGTACTACTATTATTATTATTACTGATCTTTCCTACTAGTATTATTGTCACTGCTATCACTTATGATTACTCAGTGTTATAACTATACCGATGATTATTATTATTATTATTGTTGTTGTTGTTATTGCTGATATTGTTATTGTCCTTTTTCTTCCTCCTCCTCATCTGCTCTTCCTTCTTCTTTCCCCTCTTCTTCTTCAACTGTAACATAATGGCTCTGTGACAGGACAAAAAAAAAATATATATATTTTGAATGTCCCAGGACAATGTGGTAGTAACATCACAATGTGCAATCACGCAGAATGGGGTCCTCCACACCACGCCGACTTGGGTCCTTACAACGCAGCCCACATACTCACATTTTTGGACAGACTACACAACACTGTCACAGCAGAAGACCAAATGGATGCAGAGCAGATGAGATACATTGTCATCTGGGACAACGTATCTTTCCACCGATCTGCACTGGTCCAAAACTGGTTTCATCAGCATCCATAATTTTCACTCCAATACCTCCCACCACACCCTCCCTTCCTTAACCCCATTGAGGAGCTTTTTTCGGCATGGCGGTGGAAGGTTTACGATCTCCAGCCCTCTGTCAGGATACCCCTCATTCAAGCCATGGAGGAGGCCTGTGACCTGTGACCAAATCGATGCAGGATCCGTGCAAGGATGGATTCACCATTCAAGAAGACTCTTCCCTCACTGTCTTGCGAGAGAGGACATAGCCTGTGATGTGGACGAAGTGCTCTGGCCTGATCCAGCCTGGCAAAGAGATGATGCTCAGGGTTTTTTTCTTTCTTTCTTTCTTTCTTTTGTAATTCAAGCTTTCTTTTTTGTTTCCACAAACGTTTTTGCTGCATTTACAGTTTTTCTGTATTGCTAAAATACTAAACTCCATTCTCTAAACCAAATGCTCAGTGGTCTGAACCAATTTATTGAATCGATTGCTCTTTTGGCAAAACCATCAACAGTTTTCACCCAGTCAGATACAATTTACAGATCTCATTTATTCTTTTTGCAAAACTCTGAATACATTCTCACTCACTAACACACATTTATGATGCATAATGGTAACTATGGGCGGCAGAAGTTAAACACAATTACAGCACAGATGTCACAGCTTACACACAATGACTCAAAACTGTTCACACTCGTTGCTAGTGATGTGATGAAACCAATATAAGGCAGTTCAGAGTGCACAGGTGAGTTGAGGGTTGATCCCAACAATGGATGGAAACAATCTGAGAGACAGAGGAGGAAGAGTGTGTGTAAGAGGTGGTGTATGAGGAGGAAGAGGAGGAGGACGAAGAAGAGCAAGACCAAGACCAAGAGCAGTCATTTCAGATGAAGTTCGAGCAACTGTGATAGACCATGTTCTTGTTCATGGAATGACGATGAGAGAAGCAGGACAAAGAGGAAAACCCAATCTCAGAAGATTCTCTGTGGCCGCCATAATCAGGGGATTCAGAGAAGAGAGCAGGTAACTGGTCATTGAAAGTTTACTGTATACAGATGTTTCAGTACATCACTCTGCCAATATAAAGGAGACTGGTGGGGGAGTCCATCACTGTTTTTACTGCATGTATATTTTTTATAAATGCACGTTCCCGATTTGTAGAATTGCAAGACTATCACCTGAGGATGGAAGGACTCTTATGTTCTCCAAACAGCAAGAGACTGAAAACAATGCAATTAGACTGCATGAAATACAGCCCTCAGTAGTAATGCAGCTTTACGGTACAATACTATACTACATACTACTGTCAAGCTACATTATATTGTAATGTATGCAGATCAGGGGTGCATACACTCTACAGAATAGGTCTGTCTGTCTGTAGCACTTACAAAATTATATCTGTTCTTACGTATGGAAAGTGTTTGAATTGGATTCCATAATAAGACTCCATGAATACATTTTTGTGGATGAAGCTCAGTTCAGTCTGATGAAGAGGCCAGAACATAATTGGCCAGTGGGCCATTGATGAAGCCCCTGGCCAGCCTGGTGTGATGACTTCGACTCCTCCTCCTCTGGGCTCTACTGTTGCCATTTTACAAGAGATGTGAGGTGTTCTGCTGTTTGTGTGTGTGGTTGTGTGAATTGTGTGTGGTGTTTTCACAAAATGAGCCCTGTTTTCAAAATCGTGCTTACAGTTTTTCTCAGTTGCTTAGACACAATTCCTGGAACAATTCACCATTTTCTCAAATCTTTACACACAATTTTAAAAACACACACCCAACGGTACAAACATCTAACTTCTGGCACCAGTTCAAACTTTGCCCTCAGATAAAACGCGCAAACTGTCAAAAACAGACTACATGACTGTTTGCTACACAGTGGAGGGATTCATTCAAAACACTGCTACCAAAATGTTTAAAATGGGTTTTCAGAGAAATAATTTGAAATGTTCTAAAAATCACAGTTCTGACTATCCAGATAACTCTTTCAGGAACACCTTGGCGAGAGAAATTCAAAACAGTACTGTAATAACTACCTCTTACATTAGTGGATAATGGAATACTACTGTATATGCTGTTTGGGTCAAAAACCTGACCTCTAAAATATCACACTGACAAAACATGTAAGGAAGAGTCCATGCACAGTAAAATACCCAAGTTCCAAAAGCTTTATTTCCAAATGCAGAAAGATGTACAGGTTACTCAGCATCAGTATCAGTATCACAATCAGCATCAGTGTTCTCATCATCTCGTCTCAGGTCTGGGTCATGCCATAATATCTCATCAGCATCACACGTTATGTTTGCTCTTGCCAGGCAGCGTGGGAAAAATGCCCTTGTGTGCCTTAGAAAACCCCGGATAGACTCCATAGATACTTCACCACAGGCATCCACGGTTGCCTCCAGGAGGTTTTGCTGTGCATAGGGGTTGCGGTCATACACCCCTAAGTGGAAACAGGTGAAGAGGGTTGATGGTTATGGGAAATACTTGTGTGGTTTTGGGAACGACATAAGGGTATGGGTTTTTGTGCTAAAGGAACCAGTTTATGTGTTTGAGCAATCTAGGAAAACTGTAAGAGGGTTTTTATATCCTCTCTATATGTGCCCAATAGTGCCATCACATGGGCGGGAGTAGCTACGTTATTGGGCTATTGCACATACGACTAACCCTGAAATAGACAAGAAATGCACAGCTCCTAAGCCCGAGGTGTAGATCATTTTAAATTGCAATGGGATTCTCCAAAACGTATCAAAGGATTTTCCACAAGGACCGTTACCAGCATTACCATAGCAACTAAAAGCCTACCAATCTCAAATTCAAATGTCCCCAGCTTCAAATACACAAATGGCATTTACAAGGATTTTGCACAAAGAGTAATATGTTGTCAGGTGTAAGGCAGGTAAAATGCATGACGTCAGCCTCAGTGTTAGAAACCAAAAGACCGAAATTGTGAAATGGACAAGTCAAAGGAATAAAAGACTGATGTGTGAATTTTTTGTACGTTGGTCAGTTCAACAGAGAGGGCAGAATACAAATTTGCTTTATACAAATTCATTTATGTTGTGATTTTACGCGTAGAGATGCACTGTTACGTTTTAAGCTCGTTGTGAGGTTTTGGCAGACCAAGACCCAATCGCAGACCCACAGGGTAGAATTAGGTAAAAAATTCTTTATTCAAAAACCAGGTGGCAATCTCAAAACAGTGTCCAGTCCAAGGTCTAAATCCAAAAATCCAGAGGGCAAACAAATCCAAATCGTTAGGCAAAAGAGTGGTCAGAAACAGGGTACAAACAAGGTCAAAGCCAGGGATCCACAGGGCAACCAAATCCAAAACGTTAGGCAAAAAACAGGTCCAGGCCACAAGGTCAAACTTATAACTCACAGAAGCAAAGCACACAGACTGGCAGAAAGAACTAAAGGTCACAATCTGACAAGGAATGGGTACGAACACAGGACTTAAATACACAGAACAGTTGACAGAAAAGACAGGCTATTGGTTGAAACAAACCAGGTAATAATAGGGATCAGGTGGGAGGCGGGGACAGGAGTACACAGGGGCAAACAGAAGCACATGGCAAAACCAAAACAAACAAAAACACAAGGCATAACAGAGTGACCAGCAGAGCGGCCAAATTCCCCAATCCTGACAGTACCCCCCTCTCAACGGACGCCTCCAGGCGTCATGGAAGAAGAAGCTGGATGATTGCGGTGGAAGTCTTGGATGAGCGTGGGATCCAAAATGTGACGGGCCGGAACCCAGCACCTCTCCTCAGGGCCGTAGCCTTCCCAATCTACGAGGTACTGGAGCCCACGGCCTCGGCGACGGACATCCAGCAACTGGCGCACAGTGTACGCCTTGGACCCATCAATGAGCCGGGGGGGTGGGGGGGGTTTGGGGGCAGGACACAGGGGGCTACGGAGGAACGGCTTGATCCGGGAAACATGAAAAGTGGGGTGAATGCGACGAAGGGTTGTAGGAAGCTTGAGACGGACTGCAGTGGGGCTGATGACTCTGATAATGGGAAAAGGTCCGATGAACCGAGGGGCCAACTTGCGGGAATCCACTCTAAGGGGAAGATCTCGGGTGGAGAGCCACACACACTGTCCCCGGCGATATAGAGGAGCCTTGGAGCGATGCTTGTCAGCCTGGTGCTTCATCTTAGCTGTGGATCGAAGAAGGGCAGAGCGAGTACGCCTCCAGGTTCGACGGCAGCGGCGAATGAAAACCTCAGCAGAAGGCACCCCAACTTCCTCCTCCTGGTCAGGAAACAATGGAGGTTGGTAGCCAATGGAGCACTCGAATGGGGACAGGCCAGTGGATGAGGTAGTGTGGGAGTTGATGGCATACTCTGCCCAGGGTAACTGTTGACTCCAAGAGGCAGGATTCTGGGAAGCCATACACCGCAACACCGTCTCCAGTAGTTGATTAGCCTGCTTGGTTTGGCCATTAGTCTGTGGATGAAAACCTGACGACAAACTGACAGATGCACCAAGAAGTTTACAGAAGGCTTTCCAGAAGTTGGATGTGAATTGTGGGCCCCTGTCTGACACCACATCAGCAGGTAGGCCATGCAGCCTGAACACATGCTGTATCATGAGACTAGCGGTTTCTTTGGCGGTAGGAAGTTTGGGTAGAGGAATGAAATGTATTGACTTGGAGAAGCGATCCACAACTGTGAGGATGGTAGTGTTACCTTCTGATGGAGGCAGACCGGTGACAAAGTCCAGGGAGATATGGGACCAGGGTCTCTTGGGAACAGACAGGGGTTGTAGCAGGCCAGCAGGTGGCTGGTTGGAAGTCTTGTTCTGGGAACAGACCGAGCAGGCTGCGACGAAGTTGCGGATATCTTCTCCCATAGATGGCCACCAGAACCGCCGACCAATGAAGGCCTGCGTGCGTCTGACTCCAGGATGGCAGGACAGCTGGGATGAGTGACCCCACTGCAGGACCTGTGAACGGACAATACTGGGAACAAAAACACGGTTAGTGGGGCACTGACTGGGGCCTGCCTCGTTTGACTGGGCAGCACGTACAGTGGATTCTATGTCCAACTGTGCAGCACCCACGAGGCAGGAAGAGGGAAGAATGGTATCTGGTGCTTGAGAACTTTCTGGAGAGGTGAATCTTCGGGAAAGAGCGTCAGGTTTGATATTTTTGGAGCCAGGACGGTAGGACAGGGTGAAGTTGAATCTGGAAAAGAACAGGGACCATCGAGCTTGACGGGAGTTGAGTCTTTTGGCTGTTCGGATGTACTCCAGGTTCTTGTGGTCAGTCCAGACGAGAAACGGAACATGGGCCCCCTCCAGCCAGTGTCTCCACTCCTCCAATGCCAATTTGACTGCCAGTAATTCCCTGTTGCCAATATCATAATTCTGCTCGGTGGCGGTGAGACGATGGGAGAAGAAGGCACAAGGATGGACCTTATTGTCCTTGGGGGAGCGTTGGGAGAGAACTGCTCCAACGCCGATGTCTGAAGCATCCACCTCCACGATGAATTGTAGGTCAGGGTCAGGCTGGGTCAGTACTGGGGCAGACGTAAAACGTTACTTCAGGTTAAGGAAGGCCGCTTCTGCTGCAGGGGACCAGGAGAATTTAACAGCTGATGAGGTTAGGGCAGTGAGTGGGGCAGCCAATGTGCTGTAATTCCGAATAAAACGGCGATAAAAATGAGCAAAACCCAGAAAGCGTTGAAGCTCCCGACGGTTGGCAGGGGTAGGCCATTCTAATAACGCCTTGATCTTTTTCTGATCCATCTGAACAGTACCAGCTGATATAACAAACCCAAGGAAGGAGACTGTATCCTGGTGAAACTCACACTTCTCTGCTTTAACAAAGAGCTGATTCTCAAGCAGGCGTTGAAGGACTCTGCGGACATGAGACGTGGTCTGCAAGGGAGTTAGAAAAGATCAGGATATCATCGAGGTAGACAAAGACAAAGTGGTTCAGCATATCCCGGAGGACGTCGTTGACCAGGGCCTGGAACACAGCAGGTGCATTAGTTAAACCAAAAGGCATTACCAGGTACTCGTAGTGGCCAGAGGTGGTGTTAAAGGCTGTCTTCCACTCGTCCCCCTCACAGATTCGGACCAGGTGGTAAGCATTGCGGAGATCCAGCTTGGTGAAGACAGATGCCCCCTGAAGTAGCTCAAAGGCTGAGGTCATGAGGGGAAGAGGGTAGCGATTCTTGATGGTTATATTGTTGAGGCCCCGGTAGTCGATGCAAGGACGAAGGGAGCCATCCTTTTTATCAACAAAGAAAAATCCTGCTCCTGCAGGCGAAGAGGAAGGACGGATTATACCTGCTGCCATAGACTCTTGAATGTACTTATTCATTGCTTCAGTTTCAGGACGGGATAGAGAATAGAGGCGCCCCCTAGGAGGAGACGTGCCAGGCAGGAGATCTGTGGCGCAGTCATATGGACGATGTGGGGGTAAAGACGTGGCCCTGGACTTGCTGAACACAGCTTTTAGGTCCATGTACTCAGGAGGAACAGCAGAGAGGTCAGGAAACTCTTCTGGGGACTTGGAATCTGGAAAGACAGGAATCTGAGCATGACGGAGGCAATGAGAGAGGCAGAATGGACTCCAGCCCACAATTTTGCTGCTACACCAGTCTATGTGAGGGTTGTGTTTGGTTAGCCAAGGGTGACCCAGGACGATGGGTGCTTGAGGGGAATCTATAATATAGAGAACTAGTTGTTCATGATGGTTGCCAGAAAGACTGAGACTCACCGGGATGCTGACGTGTGTGATGTTGGCTAACCTCTGTCCATTCAATGCGTGCGCCAGCAATGGCGACTTGAGCAGAGAAGTAGGCAACCCCCACTGAGCAGCCAAGCAGGAGTCAATGAAGTTCTCCTCGGCACCTGAATCGACCAAGGCCGAAGCTTCGAGTCTTTGGTCTTTCCACTCTAGAGTGACAGGAAGAAGAGTGCGTTGTGTCGAGGAGATTTTGACAGGGGTTGTGCTCACCGGAACTCCTCGTCCTACCGGTGAGCGTCGGCTTTTATTGGGCAGGTCGCTATGAAGTGTCCAGGTTGACCACAATACAGACAGGAACGGGTGCTTATCCTTCTCTGTCTCTCAGCTGAGGTCAGGCGGGCACGGTCGATTTGCATGGGCTCAGGCTCCGAAGTATGTGAATGGATTGGTGATGAAGGACACCGGAGGGTTGGCTGACGGATCGGAACCTCGGTAGCTGCTCTCCGAGGGTCCCTGGAAAATGTGCCTCGGCGACGCTGCTGTAACCGTGCGTCGATTCGAATGGCCAGGTTCACCAAGGCCTCACAGGTGTCAGGCAGCTCCTGTGTGATAAGCTCATCTTTGATGTCTTCAGAGAGGCCATTCAAAAAGGTGTCATATAGTGCATCTACATTCCAACCACTGGAGGTGGCCAGGGTCTGAAAATCAATGGCATAATCAGACACAGACCTGCGCCCCTGGTGCATGTGCAGTAACTCGCGACCAGCCTCACGCCCATGTTTAGAACGGTCAAATACTCTCTTCATCTCTGTGGAAAAGGACTGGAAATCTTTACAAAAGGGTGACTCAGCCTCCCAGACAGCTGTTCCCCACTGCCTCGCCCGACCAGACAACTGAGTAATTACGTAGGCCACTTTAGCTCGTTCAGTGGGGAATGAGGTAGGTTGCAGCTCAAAGATGAGTGAACATTGGGAGAGAAAAGAACGGCAGGTGCCGGGCTCACCAGAGTATTTCTCAGGAGGAGGCAGATGAGGCTCACGGACAGACGGAGAGGGTGAAGACCATGGTGCCGGGGTATCAGGCGAAGAGATGGCTGGGGCTTGTGGGTTGCTCTGGGCTAGTCGGAGGGGCTGGATACTAGCCGTCAAGTCTGCGATATTAGCAGCAAGCGAGTCCAGGGTCTTGCTTAGTGAATCCAGCTGAGCCTGGTGTTTTCCCAGCATTCTTCCCTGCTGTTCCAGAGCAGTCTTCACCTGACCGGGGTCTGCTGGGTCCATAATGGTCAGATTGTACTGTGAGGTTTTGGCAGACCAAGACCCAATCGCAGACCCACAGGGTAGAATTAGGTAAAAAATTCTTTATTCAAAAACCAGGTGGCAATCTCAAAACAGTGTCCAGTCCAAGGTCTAAATCCAAAAATCCAGAGGGCAAACAAATCCAAATCGTTAGGCAAAAGAGTGGTCAGAAACAGGGTACAAACAAGGTCAAAGCCAGGGATCCACAGGGCAACCAAATCCAAAACGTTAAGCAAAAAACAGGTCCAGGCCACAAGGTCAAACTTATAACTCACAGAAGCAAAGCACACAGACTGGCAGAAAGAACTAAAGGTCACAATCTGACAAGAAATGGGTACAAACACAGGACTTAAATACACAGAACAGTTGACAGAAAAGACAGGCTATTGGTTGAAACAAACCAGGTAATAATAGGGATCAGGTGGGAGGCGGGGACAGGAGTACACAGGGGCAAACAGAAGCACATGGCAAAACCAAAACAAACAAAAACACAAGGCATAACAATACACAGAGTGACCAGCAGGGCGGCCAAATTCCCCAATCCTGACACTCGTACTAAGTGTGACTGTCTAACGATATCCTACCAGATGTCTGCGCTGTTTTTAAATAGTCCGTCCTTTTTAATGAACAGATAAAAGCTCATTTCCAGCCATCTCTTATGTGATAAATGTTCAACAAGTAACTTTCTGCTTTTTCTCTAAACTACACATAGCAACAGTCTTCATGATATAAAGTACAATTACTCTTGCTCATGGACAGATACAGTAGAAAACTGGATCTGCAGATTTGCAACACAATATCCCATCCCTAGAGGGAGACATCATATAACCAATGTCCTACAATGACGTTTCGGCTGAAGTCTTTGGCATTTATTTATTTATTTATTTATTTATGCCTCCTCTCTCGTTGTTTCGCTTGTAACAGTGCAAGTGAGTGTCGAAGCTCACCTGTCATTACCACTTTATTGTTATTGTTTATTTTTATTGTTTAACAGTTTGATGCTCTATCAAAAGGATGAGAGAAATCCAACCCGTCAATCAAATAAAAATTGCTCAATGAAAAAATCATCTCAAAATTATCTCAAAAAATATTATCTTCTCTCAAAATACATGTCACATGTATTGGCAGCATTCAGGATTCCTATAAACAAATTTTAATAGATATGGTATATGGTATGTTCCCCTTTCAATTTGACCTTTTTTTAAGTTCATGCATATCTTTGAGAACTCTTCAGCAGTCATCCAGCACAGACCAGGCTCCAACAGTCATCCATCAACATGACAATGGTGGCAAATGACATAACTGAGATGACTGGGACGAGACCAGTGGTTGCTGACGTGCATAAATCAGCCAACGGCTAAAAACACAGCTTTACATGCCAGTCTACACACTATGTTTTATCCTGCGGCGTGTTTGAATGAGGTTTTATCCTGCGGCGCGTTGAGGCAGCGACACAGGAGTAGGGGATGCAGCTTGTTGATATTTATTTCTTTCTCTTTATATTTATAACCCATTTATATTTATAAGCTATATATTCATATACATAGACCTCATGTGACTGGTGAACCTCACCTGTGCATACTGGTTTGTGTATGGTTTACATACATATATAAAAATACTTTGTGTAAATGACATCCTTGCACTGTTACTTTCCACCCTTATCACGATTCATTGTTTTCCGCTCTTATTACGATTGGTGTATTTATTGTCTTATATTTAATTTTCTGGAATTTTCTAGGGTTGTCACCTGTTGCGAGTTATTTACTCAGGTTGCTGCAATAAAACAAGTTCCATCTCCCCTTGTCTGCTTGGGTTTCCTCCGGGAACTCCGGTTTCCTCCCACAGTCCAAGGACATGCAGGTTAGGTGAATTTGAGACACTAAATTGCCCCTAGGAATGAGTGTGTGTGTGGGTGTGTTTGTCTGTGTGTCTGCCCTGCGATGGACTGGCGACCTGTTCAGGGTGTTTCCCTGCCTTTCGCCCTATGAGCGCTGGGATAGGCTAATCAGGATAAGCGACTTAGATAATGAGTGAGTGTATGTATGTATGTATTTATGTATGTATGTATCTGTCTGTATGTATGTCTGTCTATCTTTCTGTCTGTCTGTCTGTCTATCTGAAATACCCATCTCCACTGTTAGGGTAATAATTAAGTTTAAAACTGGAGGTGTGATGAACCTGCTCAGAAGAGGACACAAGTGCTTACCGACGGAACCGGTCCACTGATGATGCAGTCAGCACTGCCATACACACAGCCCTCACACACCTAGAGGGCAAGGACACGTATGTCAGAATGCTGTTTATCAACTACAGCTCAGCATTCAATACGGTCATCCCCCACAAACTCTCCGAAAAGCTCCTCACCCTGGGACTGACACCCACCCTCTGCAACTGGGTCCTGAACTTCCTAACGGACAGACCCCAGTCAGTCAGAGTTGGCAACGTCAAGCACAAGAACTGTAAGCACTGGGACCCCCCAGGGCTGCGTGCTGAGCCCCCTGCTGTATACTCTCTTCACGCACGACTGCGTGGCCTCCCAGAACAACACCAGCATCATCAAGTTTGCTGATGACACAACAGTCATTGGACTGATCACTGGAGGGGACGAGACAGCGTACAGGAGGGAGGTTGCAGATCTGGTGGCCTGGTGTCATAACAACAATCTCTCCCTTAATGCAGACAAGACTAAGGAAATGATTGTTGACCCAAGGAGGCGAGGGGAGTTGCACACACCACTTCACATAGGTGAGACTGAGGTGGAGAGGGTGAAAACCTTCTAATTCCTCAGCATTCACATCAGTGAGGATCTCACCTGGTCTCACAACACATAGCACATCATCAGGAAGTCCCAACAACGACTGTACTTCCTGAGAAGGCTGAGGAAATTTGGCATGCCAGCCAAAATTCTCAGCAACGTCTACAGGAGTACAATCGAGAGCATCCTTACCAGCTCCATCACAGTCTGGTATGGAAACTGCACCACTCAGGACAGGAAGGCTCTCCAGCGCGTGATTAAATCTGCTCAGTCCATCTCAGGAGCAGCCTTCCCCCTGCTGCAGGACACCTACAACACCAGGGTCATCAGGAGGGCTCACAACATCATCAAGGACAGAACACACCCCCAACATCACCTCTTCACACTTCTACCATCAGGCAAGCGCTATAGAAGTGTGAAGTCCAGAACATCAAGACTGACAAACAGCTTCTATCCACACGCAATCAGGGTTGTGAATGACTCTTTCACACATGGCCCCTTCCAACCTCTTTGACTGGTGGGCCATCTACTGAAAACACACACTACTTAACGAACACTAAACTCTGCAGACACAAGACAGCTGTTGGCATTGCTGTCCCACCACTGTCATCATGTAATATTGCACAATGCACTTTATGACTGCTGCTCTCTGCCACCTTGCACATACTGTGCAGGTACTGCGACATTGCACATTCATCTACCTCACTTCTCTTGTTTTTCTATAAGTTCTTTTGCTATTTATATCGTCTCCATATAAGATTTTTTTCTACTTATTTATACATTGTCTATTCACACTCGTCTGGTAACGGAGGATGAGCAAAGTAAGAATTTCACTGTACAGTGCAACTGTCTGTTTTGCTGTGCACATGACAATAAAACTCTTGAATCTTGAATCTTGTATCTTGAAGTGTATTTTGCCTCCATATGGAGAGTGGAGAGGATGGTGCTCACAGGCAAGAATGTCTCCAAGGGACACAGGTGGAGACCTGCAGTGGTTGGTTGCATCACTGGGGTCTCCAAATCTCCAGAACTACAGTTAGACACCACCTCTATACATACAGGCCAGACTCCCACAGTCATCCATCAACATGACAATGGTGGCAAATGACATAACTGAGATGACTGGGACGAGACCAGTGGTTGCTGACGTGCATAAATCAGCCAACGGCTAAAAACACAGCTTTACATGCCAGTCTACACACTATGTTTTATCTTGCGGCGTGTTTGAATGATGTTTTATCCTGCGGCGCGTTGAGGCAGTGACATAGGAGTAGGGGATGCAGCTTGTTGATATTTATTTCTTTCTCTTTATATTTATAACCCATTTATATTTATAAGCTATATATTCATATACATAGACCTCACGTGACTGGTGAACCTCACCTGTGCATACTGGTTTGTGTATGGTTTACATACATATATAAAAATACCTTGTGTAAATGGCATCATTGCACTGTTACTTTCCACCCTTATCACGATTCATTGTTTTCCGCTCTTATTACGATTGGTGTATTTATTGTCTTATATTTACTTTTCTGTAATTTTCTAGGGTTGTCACCTGTTGCGAGTTATTTACTCAGGTTGCTGCAATAAAACAAGTTCCATCTCCCCTTGTCTGCTTGGGTTTCCTCCAGGAACTCCGCTTTCCTCCCACAGTCCAAGGACATGCAGGTTAGGTGAATTTGAGACACTAAATTGCCCCTACGTATGAATGTGTGTGTGAGTGTGTTTGTCTGTGTGTCTGCCCTGCGATGGACTGGCAACCTGTTCAGAGTGTTTCCTCGTCTTTCGCCCTATGAGCGCTGGGATAGGCTAATCGGGATAAGTGACTCAGATAATGAGTGAGTGTATGTATGTATGTATCTATGTATCTGTCTGTATGTCTGTCTGTCTGTCTATCTTTCTGTCTGTCTGTCTATCTGAAATACCCATCTCCACTGTTAGGGTAATAATTATGTTTAAAACTGGAGGTGTGATGAACCTGTCCAGAAGAGGGCACAAGTGTATTTTGCCTCCATGTGGAGAGTGGAGAGGATGGTGCTCACAGGCAAGAATGTCTCCAAGGGACACAGGTGGAGACCTGCAGTGGTTGGTTGCATCACTGGGGTCTCCAAATCTCCAGAACTACAGTTAGACACCACCTCTATACATACAAGCTGTTCAGAGGACTTGCAAAAAGGAGAACCTCTGGTGTCAACAGAACAGGTTTGATGGCCAAATGAAACAGAAACAGAGATGATCATGCAGAAAAGCACCTGATCGGCACTGTGACGTCCAGTGGTGCAGCTGTTTTTCGCTGGTGGAGCAGTGATGTTGTGGAGCTGTTTTTGAGGTTGTGGAGCTGTGATGTTTTGAAGCTGTTTTAATTCCAAAGGCCCTGGGCACCTTTTTGGACATAAAGCCGCACAGACTGTATCAGGGACCAGGAGGTTTTAAACCAGAATCTAACTGGCAATGCCATGACCTAGTACAAAGATCCAATGTATACGTCCCAGTCCGCAGAAATTAAAGCATATATCCCAGTCCAAAGAGAATGAAGCACAGGCCTACCTCTAAACTCACACAGAAATCATTTGCTCATCACAGTCAAGCGTTCGCAGTGGCCCCTAACACAACAGGCATGGGTAACTTTTTTTCTATAATTTACAGCTTAGTCTTAACACATGATAAAATAAAAGGGCCAATAGTACTAGACGTTAGGGTAGGGCAGGTGTTAGGTGCCTGGTGTTAGGGTGTTTCTGTCATATAATGACCTTATCTGACCTTATCTCTCATCTACTCTGGCTCTGGTTCTGTGCAGTGACATATTTATATTTACCTCTAACAGATAAACTCAGAGAGGACATAACAACCCAGGCGCTGGACACAAAGAGACACATGGACCGTAAAGATTCAGGGGAGATTACTCTCCCCAGATTATTCACCCATCAGGGCCAGGGCAGAGCAGACTAGACCTTCCACAGTGTGTTAGAAATTATTCTCCCCAGATTATACACCCATCAGGGCCAGGGCAGAGTGGACTAGGCCTTCCACAGTGTGTTAGAAATGATTCTCCACAGATTATTCACCCACAGGACCAGACTGCCAGGCCTTTCGCAGTGTGTTAGGGTGGAGTGCATTCGGCGGATCCCAAACACCACCAGACGGCAATCGCTTCACCTCCTGGTGAAGCTGGGCTTATGACTGCTAAAGCTTCGTGAAATATCCAGTGATCACTTACATGTGTTTTTGTTCTTCAGCAACTAGGGAAAGGCTTGATGAAATGTGTTAGTTCTATCAGAGTTTGAGTTGGGCTGAAATATCATTTCATCTTCATATTGTTGTAAGTGTTGTAACAGTTTTGCTTTGTTCTGGAACTCAAAGCAGACCAACACATGAGCTAGGATCAGAGTGAGAAAAAACAGAAAAGCATATGTCACGTCCTATCCTCAGTAACTCACAACAGTAATCCTGGATCCTCTTAAGGGACATACTAATTGATATTTTCTAACAAAGCAGTTCTGAATTTCAATGCGCCACACTTTGTTTTCACTGTGGACTCATTGTAGGCTTCTCATCATCACCATGATGAAACTGAACTTCATCTCTTGTGGAGTAGAACACAAAGCACAGGGACTGGAGCCCATAGAGAAGCAAATACTGCTTTTTTGTACATTTGTCAAGTGTTCTTCCAGTTGAGATGGAGTTTGCACTGTTCTTAGACATGTTCTTCCCTCTGACAGTCCAAACGGTTTGAGGGACTAAGCTAGATCACATACACCAGTAGGGTGATTATGTTGTGTGTTCACAACTGTTGTGTACCAACAGGTTTTTTATTTGTTTGTTTGTTTGTTATGTCTGTTTGACAGTTTTTTTTTTCTTTGCAAACTCCCCCAGAAACTCTGAGGCCAAAAAAGGTCACGCATACAGAGTGAGGTGGGGAGAGACAGCTCAATATAAGAGGAGTGAAGGAGGACAGTGAGGACAGGAAGAGTAGAACTGACGTCTCCTTCTTAATCTGGTAAGTCGATTCTTTTGTACATCAGCATCTACAAGAATCTGAAAAATGACCACAGAAAGAAAAATGGAAGTTTGTTTCAAAAATTCAATTTCAATTTTTTCAGCCCAAAAATATGCGTCTTTGTTTGTGCCTTCTCGTTTTTTTTTTAAAAAAAGGATTCACTAATGTTAAATGAAACAGTTTAACAGTTGATAAAAAAGTGGACACTATTTGAATCTAATGCTAAACAGTACATGAGAATATCGAAACAATAACACACATAAAGCTAAAGTCCTATGAACTGCTGTGATATGTGACCTGCGACTCTGCCCTGCTGTGCCAGAAGAATCATCAGAGAAGAGGGAGAATGAACTTTACCAGCCTGTTAATGACCTGTCTGCTGATAGGGAGCAGTGTGTCTTGGTCCTTTAAGAGAGGTACTATTACAACATTATATCATTATTGACATGCAGCACACAGCGTCACTTAATATAGCTTTATTATATCTCTTTGCACTTTGGTCTTCACACAGTCCTTTCATTGTCCTACCTGTCAAATTATCTTGGAATAAGCTAACAGTGTAAAGAAAGCCAGAGAAGTGGTAACTGAGCAAGTCAGACATTATGCCGAGTAAAGTGACACAGTTCAGTCTTTTGAATGTCGTTATCACAGATAACAAATAAAACATTGTAATTTGGTCCCTTTGAAGGGGCTGTAGACCACACTCACCACGTGAGACGCTGTTCCATGAAAATGCCCAGATCGTGTGATGTGAAGAGATATGAAGACTGGTACAAAGTGGGCACCTCCTGTGTCATGTATTTCAACGAAACGCTCAACTTTACCGACGCTGAGGTAATTCATGTTATATTTCAGACCGTAGTCATACAGTAATTCATGGTTTGAAGAGACCAGATTTGTCTTTAATAAGTCATGTTGGACATGGAATGTCTTGAGGTGACCTGAGTGACCAGTGTGTCCTCACGCTTCGCTCTCTTTCCACAGTTCCGCTGCAGGAAAGAAGCACCTGGTGGTCACCTGGCATCCGTGCACAGCAGGCGGGCCAATAACGATCTAAACTGTATCGTGTTCAAGTACAACAAAAAGTCTCCTCGCATCTGGTTGGGCGGCTTTGAGCTTTTTAATGTCAGTAAGAAAAGTCCAAGAAAATGAAAATGATTAATTAATCAGAATGAAAAAATATATGTTTTGTAACAAAAGTGTGACATAATGATATTCTCTCTCTCTCTCTGTCTTTCTCTTTCTCTTTCTCTCTCTCTCTCTCTCTCTCTCTCTCTCTTTCTCTCTCTCTCTCTATTTCTCTCTCTCTCTCTTTCTCTCTCTCTGTCTCGCTCTGTCTTTCTCTCTGTTTTTCAGTCTCGTAAGTGGGTCTGGATTGATGACTCTAACTGGGACTTTCAGGCCTGGGTTCCAGGAGAGCCCAACAATCACTTCAACAAAGAGGACTGTCTGGAAATGAACTGGAAAGGTAAAAAGAGGGGGGGGGGGGGGGGGGGGGCGTTGGGAAATGCAGTTGTGATTGAATAGGAGGATGAACGGGTGGAGAATCAGAGAGAGGTTAGGTGAGGGAAAGAGAGGAACAGTGAAAGAGGGGAGAGAAATAAACTCTGTGCTCTGACACATAAATAAACTTTATTATTATTTCACTGTTACATTACTACTGAAGTCACTTGGCCAGTGAAACTGACTGTCTTTACTCTTGTAGCCACAGCAGTGAAACGGGCAGAAACACACTCATGTAACCACAAGAACACAGAGTTAGTAGTGGGTGAAGAAGAGCTGCGTTTGTGGTCAAAATGCAACACTCAGTGCAACACAAAACAGATCAGACAACACGGGGTACACTTACTCACGCACTCACATCTGCCTCACCAAACTAAAGCCACTGTGTTTGTTTTTTACACACATACAGGAACACACACACACACACACACACACACACACACACACACACACACACACACACACACACACACACACACACACACATGCTCACTCCAGAAAGCCATTCATCTCTAGCCTGTCACTGGTCCTACCAGATACACATGCTTTATCCACACAATCATTTATTTCAATTTAGTCAAAACCAGTTTGCTCAGAATTGTGTAAAAGTTTGTCACCTGATGATGAGGAGTTTTATCCTGTGTCACAGGTTTAAAAATGGATTGTCAAACCCATCAATCGTAAAACCAGTTAAAACAAGCTGCTATATGAGTGAATAATAGTCATCATGTGACTGTATGTCCTTTGTATTCACTGAAACCCACCATTATATTCATTATTAGTACTGAGTGCATCTACATACCAGTACAAGTTCCACAGTTACAGTGGTTTTCCTTTGAATGTGAGCCGAATGTGAGTGTAAGAAAGATAGACATGAACAAATGATAAACAGGAAGGAAGAAACATTTTACAGACAGGAACCTAAGACAAGATAAAAACAAGGTAATCTTTTTCCAGGGCATTAACAAGATCAGTCTTGTTTATAATGTTTCTCTCTCTTTCAGAAAAAGGCAAGTGGAATGATGATCGGTGTCTTAAAAAGAAGAACTTTCTTTGTTCTTTTACCTACTAAAGGACAAATTAACCCCGCTGTTCTTTTCCACGATCTTTAAAAGTCATTCTTCTCATATTACTGGATGCATTTTTCAAGGCAAATGCAAAAATTAAAAAAAAAATGGAAATAAACATGTTTAGCAATGAGGAGTTGAGGAAAATGAATCTGTGTTCTCTTGCGTGGATCAGAACATGACAACAGCATTCCAGCCCTCCTCTCTCCTCTCAAACACACCACAGACAGATCACACATTCTTTACATGTGTATGTGTTCAGGACACTTGAGTTGAGTTCGCAGGTATTTTGAAAATAACATTTTAGGGCAGTAGTGACTTTAAACAGCGGTGGACCGATATCTGAGCAAAAGGAAAATCTGTGTGTGTGTGTTCTGTTTTTAACCTCTTCTCACGCTCCTTTTAAACTGGCTTACGTTTCACTAACTTGAATAAGAAACAGGGTAAACTGCACACATGCAGAGGACTGGGGCATTAGATACTAACTCAGAGGGTAAGGTGTGAATCTGTTGATGGGCTGCACACCAGAAAAAGAAGCCTTTTATTGGTCAATGGTAAATATTAAAGAATGTGGTATTAAAAATTACACTGTACTTGAAACGACATGACTTATAAGGAAACGTTAAGTGTTTAAGAGTTAATGAACAAACGTATTTGGAATTAACCAGATAGGTGAAGGATAATTAAATGCCGTGTGACATCCTACATGTCGTTCTTTATCCACTGACAAATGTTAAACTACAGACACTGAAGATAATAAAGCAACTCAAATATAAATATATAGGCTGCCATAAACAGGATATTTAAGAAATGTACTGTAATAGCTTGCTACGGGGAAACACCAAATTAAACTAGGAAGGCTGGCGTCTTTTTACTGATTATTATTCTTAATTAAGAGAATTCTTAATTGTTTTTTTGGTATGAATCTTAATGATGATGAACATCATAGGGGCAAGAGCAAACATCAGTCAACCCTCAAACACAGCATATCTCCATCACTCTCAGATTCACAGTCTCTTACGATTGCTTACACACTAAAATGAAACATAACACGCAGTCAGTGAAACCTGACACTCAAGGAGCGAAACCTCAGTCCAGATCTGCACAACTATAAGCACATTCTCAGCCTCACACTTTTTGCAAAACACTAAACACACTCCTCTGCATTAGACACAGAAATCTAACATCATGACACTTCTTTGCCATTTCAAGACACTCAAAATACCACACTTATGAACCAGTTGATCAAACACGGTCGTCAGGAGTGCAGACACTTAGGTGCTTAATTGTAAGCTCACTAATCAGGCGTAAGCACTATAAAAAGGCAACAGGTGAGTTTACCTGTCTTCAGCAAAAATGGAACATTGGCCACAGAGCTATTTTGAGTGCCCCAGGCCAATGTGGTAGTAACATCACAATGTGCACTGCAATCATGCAGAATGGGTCCTCCACCACCATGCCAACATATCTGTCTGCCGATCTGCTCTGGTCCAAAACTGGTTTCATCAGCATCCATAATTTTCACTCCAATACCTCCCACCACACCCTCCCTTCCTTAACCCCATTGAGGAGCTTTTTTCAGCACGGCGGTGGAAGGTTTACGATCTCCAGCCCTATGTCAGGATACCCCTCATTCAAGCCATGGCGGAGGCCTGTGACCTGTGACCAAATTGATGCAGGATCCGTGCAAGGATGGATTCGCCATTCAAGAAGACTCTTCCCTCACTGTCTTGCGAGAGAGGACATAGCCTGTGATGTGGACGAAGTGCTCTGACCTGATCCAGCCTGGCAAAGAGATGATGCTCAGGGTTTCTTTCTTTCTTTCTTTTGTAATACATGCTTTTTTTTTGCTTCCACAAATGTTTTTGCTGCATTTACAGTTTTTCTGTATTGCTAAAATACTAAACTCCATTCTCTAACCCAAATGCTTAGTGGTCTGAACCAATTTATTGAATCGATCGCTCTTTTGGCAAAACCATCAACAGTTTTCACCCAGTCAGATACAATTTACAGATCTCATTTATTCTTTTTGCAGAACTCTGAATACATTCTCACTCACTAACACACATTTATGATGCATAATGGTAACTATGGGGGGCAGAAGTTAAACACAATTACAGCACAGATGTCACAGCTTACACACAATGACTCAGAACTGTTCACACTCGTTGCTAATGATGAGATGAAACCAATATAAGGCAGTTCAGAGTGCACAGATGAGTTGAGGGTTGATACCAACAATGGATGGAAACAATCTGAGAGACAGAGGAGGAATAGTGTGTAAGAGGTGGTGTACGAGGAGGAAGAGGAGGAGGACGAAGAAGAGCAAGACCAAGACCAAGAGCAGTCATTTCAGATGAAGTTCGAGCAACTGTGATAGACCATGTTCTTGTTCATGGAATGACGATGAGAGAAGCAGGACAAAGAGTACAACCCAATCTCAGAAGATTCTCTGTGGCCGCCATAATCAGGGGATTCAGAGAAGAGAGCAGGTAACTGCCTTTTTTTTAGGTCATTGAAAGTTTACTGTATACAGATGTTTCAGTACATCACTCTGCCAATATAAAGGAGACTGGTGGGGGAGTCCATCACTGTTTTTACTGCATGTATATTTTTTGTAAATGCACGTTCCCTATTTGTAGAATTGCAAGACTATCACCTGAGGATGGAAGGACTCTTATGTTCTCCAAACAGCAAGAGACTCAAAACAATGCCATTAGACTGCATGAAATACAGCCCTGAGTAGTAATGCAGCTTTACGGTACAATACTATACTACATACTACTGTCAAGCTACATTATATTGTAATGTATGCAGATCAGGGGTGCATACACTCTACAGAATAGGCCTGTCTGTCTGTAGCATTTACAAAATTATATCTGTTCTTACGTATGGAAAGTGTTTGAATTGGATTCCATAATAAGACTCCATGAATACATTTTTGTGGATGAAGCTCAGTTCAGTCTGATGAAGAGGCCAGAACATAATTGGCCAGTGGGCCATTGATGAAGCCCCTGGCCAGCCTGGTGTGATGACTTCGACCCCTCCTCCTCTGGACTCTACTGTTGCCATTTTACAAGAGATGTGAGGTGTTCTGCTGTTTGTGTGTGTGGTTGTGTGAATCGTGTGTGGTGTTTTCACAAAATGAGCCCTGTTTTCAAAATCGTGCTTACAGTTTTTCTCAGTTGCTTAGACACAATTCCTGGAACAATTCACCATCTTCTCAAATCTTTACACACAATTTTAAAAACGCACACCCAACGGTACAAACATCTAACTCCTGGGCCCGGTTCAAACTTTGCCCTCAGATAAAACGCGCAAACTGTCAAAAACACAGACTACATGACTGTTTGCTACACACTGGAGGGATTCATTCAAAACACTGCACCCAAAATGTTTAGAATGGGTTTTCAGAGAAATAATTTGAAATGTTCTAAAAATCACAGTTCTGACTATCCAGATAACTCTTTCAGGAACACCTTGGCGAGAGAAATTCAAAACAGTACTGTAATAACTACCTCTTACATTAGTGGATAATGGAATACTACTGGATATGTTGTTTGGGTCAAAAACCTGACCTCTGAAATATCACACTGACAAAACATGTAAGGAAGAGTCCATGCACAGTAAAATACCCAAGTTCCAAAAGCTTTATTTCCAAATGCAGTAAAATGTACAGGTTACTCAGCATCAGTATCAGTATCACAATCAGCATCAGTGTTCTCATCATCTGGACTCAGGTCTGGGTCATGCCATAATATCTCATCAGCATCACACATTATGTTTGCTCTTGCCAGGCAGCGTGGGAAAAATGCACTTGTGTGCCTTAGAAAACCCCGGATAGACTCCATAGATACTTCACCACAGGCATCCACGTTTGCCTCCAGGAGGTTTTGCTGTGCATAGGGGTTGCGGTCATACACCCCTACGTGGAAACAGGTGAAGAGGGTTAATGGTTATGGGAAATCCTTGTGTGGTTTTGGGAACGACATATGGGTATGGGTTTTTGTGCTAAAGGAACCAGTTTATGTGTTTAAGCAATCAAGGAAAACTGTAAGAGGGTTTTTATATCCTCTCTATATGTGCCCAATAGCGCCATCACGTGGGCGGGAGTAGCTACGTTATTGGGCTATTGCACATACTCACGACTGACCCTGAAATAGACAAGAAATGCACAGCTCCTAAGCTCAAGGTGTAGATCATTTTAAATTGCAATGGGATTCTCCAAAACGTATCAAAGGATTTTCCACAAGGACCGTTACCAGCATTACCATAGCAACTAAAAGCCTACCAATCTCAAATCCAAATGTCCCCAGCTTCAAATACACAAATGGCATTTACAAGGATTTTGCACAAAGAGTAATATGTTGTCAGGTGTAAGGCAGGTAAAATGCATGACGTCAGACTCAGTGTTAGAAACCAAAAGACCGAAACTGTGAAACGGACAAGTCAAAGGAATAAAAGACTGATGTAGGTGTGAATTTTTTGTACGTTGGCCAGTTCAACAGAGAGGGCAGAAAGTATTGTGCTTTTTGCTTTATACAAATTCATTAATGTTGTGATTTTACGCGTAAAGATGCACTGTTACGTTTTAAGGTCGTACTAAGTGTGACTGTCTAACGATATCCTGCCAGATGTCTGCGCTGTTTTTAAATAGTCCGTCCTTTTTAATGAACAGATAAAAGCTCATTTCCAGCCATCTCTTATGTGATAAATGTTCAACAAGTAACTTTCTGCTTTTTCTCTAAACTATACATAGCAACAGTCTTCATGATATAAAGTACAATAACTCTTGCTCATGGACAGATACGGTAGAAAACTGGATCTGCAGATTTGCAACACAATATCCCATCCCTAGAGGGAGACATCATATAACCAATGTCCTTCAATGACGTTTCGGCTGAAGTCTTTTGGCATTTATTTATTTATTTATTTATTCATGCCTCCTCTCTCGTTGTTTCGCTTGTAACAGTGCAAGTGAGTGTCGAAGCTCACCTGTCATTACCACTTTATTGTTATTGTTTATTTTTATTGTTTAACAGTTTGATGCTCTATCAAAAGGATGAGAGAAATCCAACCCGTCAATCAAATAAAAATTGCTCAATGAAAAAATCATCTCAAAATTATCTCAAAAAATGTTATCTTCTCTCAAAGTACATGTCACATGTATTGGCAGCATTCAGGATTCCTATAAACAAATTTTAATAGATATGGTATATGGTATGTTCCCCTTTCAATTTGACCTTTTTTTAAGTTCATGCATATCTTTGAGAACTCTTCAGCAGTCATCCAGCACAGGCCAGACTCCCACAGTCATCCATCAACATGACAATGGTGACACACAAATGACATAACTGAGATGACTGGGACGAGACCAGTGGTTGCTGACGTGCATAAATCAGCCAACGGCTAAAAACACAGCTTTACATGCCAGTCTACACACTATGTTTTATCTTGCGGCGTGTTTGAATGAGGTTTTATCCTGCGGCGCGTTGAGGCAGCGACACAGGAGTAGGGGATGCAACTTGTTGATATTTATTTATTTCTCTTTATATTTATAACCCATTTATATTTATAAGCTATATATTCATATACATAGACCTCATGTGACTGGTGAACCTCACCTGTGCATACTGGTTTGTGTATGGTTTACATACATATATAAAAATACCTTGTGTAAATGGCATCATTGCACTGTTACTTTTCACCCTTATCACGATTCATTGTTTTCCGCTCTTATTACGATTGGTGTATTTATTGTCTTATATTTACTTTTCTGGAATTTTCTAGGGTTGTCACCTGTTGCGAGTTATTTACTCAGGTTGCTGCAATAAAACAAGTTCCATCTCCCCTTGTCTGCTTGGGTTTCCTCCGGGAACTCCGGTTTCCTCCCACAGTCCAAGGACATGCAGGTTAGGTGAATTTGAGACACTAAATTGCCCCTACGTATGAATGTGTGTGTGAGTGTGTTTGTCTGTGTGTCTGCCCTGCGATGGACTGGCGACCTGTTCAGGGTGTTTCCCTGCCTTTCGCCCTATGAGCGCTGGGATAGGCTAATCAGGATAAGCGACTTAGATAACGAGTGAGTGTATGTATGTATGTATGTATGTATCTGTCTGCATGTCTGTCTGTCTATCTTTCTGTCTGTCTGTCTGTCTATCTGAAATACCCATCTCCACTGTTAGGGTAATAATTAAGTTTAAAACTGGAGGTGTGATGAACCTGCCCAGAAGAGGGCACAAGTGTGTTTTGCCTCCATGTGGAGAGTGGAGAGGATGGTGCTCACAGGCAAGAATGTCTCCAAGGGACACAGGTGGAGACCTGCAGTGGTTGGTTGCATCACTGGGGTCTCCAAATCTCCAGAACTACAGTTAGACACCACCTCTATACATACAAGCTGTTCAGAGGACTTGCGAAAAGGAGAACCTCTGGTGTCAACAGAACAGGTTTGATGGCCAAATGAAACAGAAACAGAGATGATCATGCAGAAAAGAACCTGATCAGCACTGTGACGTCCAGTGGTGGAGCTGTTTTTCGCTGGTGGAGCAGTGATGTTGTGGAGCTGTTTTTGAGGTTGTGGAGCTGTGATGTTTTGAAGCTGTTTTAATTCCAAAGGCCCTGGGCACCTTTTTGGACATATAACCCCACAGACTGTATCAGGGACCAGGAGGTTTTAAACCAGAATCTAACTGGCAATGCCATGACCTAGTACAAAGATCCAATGTATACGTCCCAGTCCGCAGAAAATAAAGCATATATCCCAGTCCAAAGAGAATGAAGCACAGGCCTACCTCTAAACTCACACAGAAATCATTTGCTCATCACAGTCTAGCCTTTGCAGTGGGCCCTAACACAACAGGCATGGGTAACTTTTTTTTTCTATAATTTACAGCTTAGTCTTAACACATAATATAAATAAAAGGGCCAATAGTACTAGACGTTAGGGTAGGGCAGGTGTTAGGTGCCTGGTGTTAGGGTGTTTCTGTCACCTTATCTGACCTTAGCTCTCATCTACCCCTTTTCCACTGCCACGGTGCCGGTGCCGGCGCCTAATCAAGCACCGGGGCCGCACTTTTCCACTGACAAAATACTGGTGCCAGTACCAAAAAGCTGGCACCGGCACGGCACCACAGAATTGCTGGTCCTAAAAGTTGAAGCCGCTGACGTCAGAGGCTATGCAAATAAAAACCATGCGAGAACCAATCAGTTCAGCGTTTGATGTGTTTGGTACGTGATGTTCTCTAGAGAGGCGGGAGTAACAAAAAACATCTGCCCAAGTAGCGGTAGGCTAAAGGCTATTTGTAGCGTGAAAATATGTATATGATTAAAAGATGTATGAGCAACAATTTGTGTCTACATCAACACAGGCTGTTGTTCACATGTTACATGAATGTAGTCGGACCCAGAGTGGTAGAAAAAGACACTCTCTCTCACGGCTCTGGCTGGTGCAAATAGACCACTGCAGACTTTCATTTAAACACTCGTTTTAACTTTTGAGCAAGGTGACAGACTTACTATTTTCATGAATTTTGCCCCCAGAGCGAAAAGTCATTGGGCAAAATTCGTGAGGTGTTTCGCTGTGTGGAAGCCTAGCATAAAAGTAAATTTAGCAGATGTGTTCTGTCCGACATTATTTTTTCCCCACGGAAATTACCAAAACTTTCGCTATGTAGCGTTCGATTCCCAAACCTGTGGAAATGCGGGCCAATTCTCAAAAGGCACCAAGGCAGCACTGGCTCCGCACCGTCACCGGAACCGGCACCAACACAGGCACCAGCACCAGCACGGTCCTAGTGGAAAAGAGCTAACCTACTCTGGCTCTGGTTCTGGGCAGTGACATATTTATATTTACCTCTAACAGATAAACTCAGAGAGGACATAACAACCCAGGCGCTGGACACAGAGGGACACATGGACTGTAAAGATTCAGGGGAAATTACTCTCCCCAGATTATTCACCCATCAGGGCCAGGGCAGAGCAGACTAGGCCTTCCACAGTGTGTTAGAAATGATTCTCCCCAGATTATACACCCATCAGGGCCAGGGCAGAGTGGACTAGGCCTTCCACAGTGTGTTAGAAATCATTCTCCACAAATTATTCACCCACAGGACCAGACTGCCAGGCCTTTCGCAGTGTGTTAGGGTGGAGTGCACTCGGCGGATCCCAAACACCACCAGACGGCAATCGCTTCACCTCCTGGTGAAGCTGGGCTTATGACTGCTAAAGCTTCGTGAAATATCCAGTGATCACTTACATGTGTTTTTGTTCTTCAGCAACTAGGGAAAGGCTTGATGAAATGTGTTAGTTCTATCAGAGTTTCAGTTGGGCTGAAATATCATTTCATCTTCGTATTGTTGTAAGTGTTGTAACAGTTTTGCTTTGTTCTGGAACTCAAAGCAGACCAACACATGAGCTAGGATCAGAGTGAGAAAAAACAGAAAAGCATATGTCACGTCCTATCCTCAGTAACTCACAACGGTAATCCTGGATCCTCTTAAGGGACATACTAATTGATATTTTCTAACAAAGCAGTTCTGAATTTCAATGCGCCACACTTTGTTTTCACTGTGGACTCATTGTAGGCTTCTCATCATCACCATGATGAAACTGAACTTCATCTCTCGTGGAGTAGAACACAAAGCACAGGGACTGGAGCCCATAGAGAAGCAAATACTGCTTTTTTGTACATTTGTCAAGTGTTCTTCCAGTTGAGATGGAGTTTGCACTGTTCTTAGACATGTTCTTCCCTCTGACAGTCCAAACGGTTTGAGGGACTAAGCTAGATCACATACACCAGTAGGGTGATTGTGTTATGTGTTCACAACTGTTGTGTACCAACAGGTTTTTTATTTGTTTGTTTGTTTGTTATGTCTGTTTGACAGTTTTTTTTTCTTTGCAACCTCCCCAGAAACTCTGAGGCCAAAAAAGGTCACGCATACAGAGTGAGGTGGGGAGAGACAGCTCAATATAAGAGGAGTGAAGGAGGACAGTGAGGACAGGGAGAGTAGAGCTGACGTCTCCTTCTTAATCTGGTAAGTCGATTCTTTTGTACATCAGCATCTACAAGAATCTGAAAAATGACCACAGAAAGAAAAATGGAAGTTTGTTTCAAAAATTCAATTTCAATTTTTTCAGCCCAAAAATATGTCTTTATATGTGCCTTCTAATTTTTTTTTTAAAAAAAGGATTCACTAATGTTAAATGAAACAGTTGAACAGTTGATAAAAAAGTGGACACTATTTGAATCTAATGCTAAACGGTACATGAGAATATCGAAACAATAACACACATAAAGCTAAAGTCCTATGAACTGCTGTGATATGTGACCTGCGACTCTGCCCTGCTGTGCCAGAAGAATCATCAGAGAGGAGGGAGAATGAACTTTACCAGCCTGTTAATGACCTGTCTGCTGATAGGGAGCAGTGTGTCTTGGTCCTTTAAAAGAGGTACTATTACAACATTATATCATTATTGACATGCAGCACACAGCGTCACTTAATATAGCTTTATTATATCTCTTTGCACTTTGGTCTTCTCACAGTCCTTTCATTGTCCTACCTGTCAAATTATCTTGGAATAAGCTAACAGTGTAAAGAAAGCCAGAGAAGTGGTAACTGAGCAAATCAGACATTATGCCGAGTAAAGTGACACAGTTCAGTCTTTTGAATGTCGTTATCACAGATAAATAAAACATTGCAATTTGGTCCTTTTGAAGGGGCTGTAGACCACACTCACCACGTGAGACGCTGTTCCGTGAAAATGCCCAGACCGTGTGATGTGAAGAATTATGAAGACTGGTACAAAGTGGGCAACTCCTGCGTCATGTATTTCAACGAATCGCTCAACTTTACCGACGCTGAGGTAATTCATGTCATATTTCAGACCGTAGTCATACAGTAATTCATGGTTTGAAGAGACCAGATTTGTCTTTAATAAGTCATGTTGGACATGGAATGTCTTGAGGTGACCTGAGTGACCAGTGTGTCCTCACGCTTCGCTCTCTTTCCACAGTTCCGCTGCAGGAACGCGGCACCTGGTGGTCACCTGGCGTCCGTGCACAGCAGTCAGGCCAATAACAATCTAAACTGTATCGTGCTCAAGTACAACAAAAAGTCTCCTCGCATCTGGTTGGGCGGCTTTGAGTTTTTTAATGTCAGTAAGAAAACTCCAAGAAAATGAAGATTATATATATATATATATATTTCATTCTGATTAATTAATGGTTGTAACAAAAGTGAGACATTTAATGATATGCTCTCTCTTTCTGTATCTCTCTCTCTCTACCTATCTATCTATCTCTTTACCTTTTCAGTCTGGTAAGTGGGTCTGGATCGATGACTCTAACTGGGACTTTCAGGCCTGGGTTCCAGGAGAGCCCAACAATCAAAAAGGCAAAGAGGACTGTCTGGAAATGAACTGGAAAGGTAAAAGGAGAGAGGGGGGAGCTGGGAAATGTAGTTGTGATTGAATAGGAAGATGGACTGATAGAGAATCAGAGAGATGGTAGGTGAGGGAAAGAGAGGAACAGTGAAAGAGGGGAGAGGAATAAACTCTGTGCTCTGACACATAAATAAACTTTATTACTATTTCACTGTTACATTACTCCTAAAGTTACTTGGCCAGTGAAACTGACTGTCATTACTCTTGTAGCCACAGCAGTGAAACAGAGCAGAAACACACTCATGTAACCACAAGAACATAGTTAGTCATGGATGAAGAAGAGCTGCATTTGTAGTCAAAATGCAACACTCAGTGCATCACTTTCTCACCTAAAACACAAAGCAGACCAAACAACACGGGGGCACTCTTACTCACCCACTCACACCTCACCAAACTAAAGCCAGTGTTTTTGTTTTTTGCACACATACAGGAACACACACACACACACACACACACACACACACACACACACACGCTCACTCCAGAAAGCCATTCATCTCTAGCCTGTCACTGGTCCTACCAGATACACATGCTTTATCCATACAATCATTTATTTCAATTTAGTCAAAACCTTTTTGCTCAGAATTGTGTAAAAGTTTGTCACCTGATGATGAGGAGTTTTATCCTGTGTCACAGGTTTAAAAATGGGTTGTCAAACCCATCAATTGTAAAACCAGTTAAAACAAGCTGCTATATGAGTGAATAATAGTCATCGTGTGACTGTATGTCCTTTGTATTCACTGAAACCCACCATTATATTCATTATTAGTACTGGGTGCATCTACATACATGTACAAGTTTCACAGTTACAGTGGTTTTCCTTTATATGCATGAACTTCCTGATGAGCTGAATGTGAGTGTAAGAAAGACAGACATGAACAAATGATAAACAGGAAGGAAGAAACACTTTACAGGAACCAAAGACAAGGGAAAGACAAAGACAAGGCAAGAACAAAAACAAGGTAATCTTTTTCCAAAGCATGAAAAAATTCAGTCTTGTTTATAATGTTTGTCTCTCTCTCTCTTTTTCAGAGAACGGGAAGTGGAATGATGACAGGTGTTTTAATAAGAAGAACTTTGTTTGTTCTTTTACCAACTAAAGGACAAATTAACCCCCTGTTTTTTTCTCATGGTTTTTAAAAGTCATTCTTCTCAAATTACTGGACACATTTTCAAGGCAAATGCAAAAATAAAAAAAAACAAAAAAAAACTTGAAATTCACATTTACACTTACTCATTTTGCCGACGTGCTTATCCAAAGCGACGTCCAAAACCAGGCAAATAAACATTGAGTTAATTGTGTAACGATTGACCTGGGAATTGAACGTGGGGCTCTGGCGCGGAAGTCCAGGGCTTTACACTTGTGCCACCAAGTGTAAGACCCACAAGCAAAGAGCAAGGCAAAAGTAATTCGGTAAAGTGGTTCCTTTTAATTGGTAAATCAGGGCAGAGGGATCCAAGAGAGTCAGACAAAATCAGAAATCAGTTCAAGGCAGAGGTCAAAACCAGTAAGCAAAGGTATCCAGCAAACAAATCCAAGGAGACGGCAGGTAAAATCTTATTCCAAGAACAGGCAAGCAGAGGTTCAACAACAGAGAATAATCCAAAAAGAAAGAACTCACAGAACTTACAACAAGGCTTGATCAGGAATTGCACACAGGGTAACAACTCAAGACTGGGCAAAGAACTGAACAGAACAGAAGGCTTAAATAAACAGACAGAACAAGACACAGGTGAAAACAATACAACAATAATGAACTAAACAGGCACCAAAACTAAGACTGAGGACCCCACATGGACAAAAAAAAAAACTACATTCCCCAAAAACATGACAGGAACCCTCTCCTAAGAACGTCTCCCCACGTTCCTTCTGGGACGATCAGGGTGTCTCTGGTGGAAGTCTCTGATTAAGTTGGGGTCCAGAATGTCACGGACTGGAACCCAGGCTCGTTCCTCTGGACCATACCCCTACCAATCCACCAGATATTGCAGACCTCCCTGAACCCGACGAGAGTCAAGGAGGCGGCGGACTGTATAAGCGGGTTGGCCATCAATGATCCGAGGGGGTGGAGGTGGTCTAGTAGCAGGAGCAAGGGGGCTGGTGATTACAGGTCGTAGACAAGAGACGTGGAATGTGGGGTTGATCCGCGTAGCCCGGGGAAGTTGTAGACGGTAGGAGACCGGATTAACCCTCCTCAGGATCTTGAAGGGTCCCACAAACCGAGGAGCTAGCTTGTGGGACTCTACCCGCAGGGGGAGGTCCCGTGAGGACAACCAGACCCTTTGTCCTGGAGGTAGCGATGGTGCAGGCCTGCGCCAGCAGTTGACCTGGTGTTGGTTGCGTCGTGAAGACCTAAGCAGGGCAGACCGAACCCTCCGCCAGACACGTCTGCAGCGGCGGATGAAGTCCTAGGCTGATGGGACTCCAACATCAACCTCTTGGTCCAGAAAAGGGGAGGCTGATACCCAAACTGGCACTCGAAAGGGGAGCGACCTGTGGAGGAACAGCACAAGGTGTTATGTGCATATTCTGCCCAGATGACAGATCTGCTCCAAGACGAGGGATTTGTGGAGGTCAGGCATCTGAGGATCGCCTCAAGGTCTTGGTTTAGCCTCTCCGTCTGACCATTAGACTCCGGGTGGAAACCAGAGGAAAGACTGACAGTGGCTCCAATCAGCTTGCAGAAGGCCCTCCAGAACTGTGAGGTGAACTGAGGTCCCCGGTCGGAGACCACATCTACAGGGAGACCAAAAACCCTGAAAATTTGCTGGCAGACAATTTCAGCAGTCTCTGGAGCAGAGGAGAGTTTGGGTAAGTTTGGGTACAAAACGGCAGGCCTTGGAAAAGCGGTCCACGATGACCAGGATGACTGTGTTCCCCTGGGAGGGAGGAAGGCCAGTGATGAAGTCCATGGAGATGTGGGACCAAGGGCGTTTGGGGTTAGAGATGGGGGTGAAGGAGACCGTGGGGGAGGGTGTGAGGGCTCTTGTGTATATCCCTTCTGGATATACTCAAGGTTCTTGTGGTCTGTCCATACTATGAGAGGATGCTGGGGCCCCTCAAGCCAATGCCGCCATTCCTCCAAGGCTAGTTTGATGGCCAGCAATTCCTTATCTCCCACATTGTAATTCCTTTCAGCAGCAGAGAGGCGAGAGGAGAAAAAGGCGCAGGGGTGGAGCTTACAATCCGTGGGATGCTGGGAGAGAACAGCACCCACTGCCACATCTGAGGCATCCACTTCAACTAGGAAAGGGAGAGAGGGATCAGGTAAGGTTAGGATTGGGGCTGAAGTGAACCTCACCTTAAGCTCTTGGAAAGCCTGTTCTGCCTCAGGAGACCAGATGAACGGGCCAGACACCTTCCGGGTCAAGTTAATGAGGGGAGCAGCCACCGTACTGAAGTTCCTAATAAACTTCCTATAAAAGTTCGCGAAGCCAAGGAAACGTTGTACTTCCTTAATGGATGTGGGCTGGGGCCAGTCACGGACAGCCTGAGTCTTCTTAGGGTCCATACGGAGGTTTCCCTTGGAAAGAATGAACCCCAAGAAGGAGATCTCAGAAACATGGAATTCGCACTTCTCAGGCTTAACAAAGAGGTGGTTATCAAGAAGCCGCTGGAAGACCGCTCTGACATGGTGGACATGCTCATGAAGGGACTTCGAGAATATTAAGATGTCATCTAAGTACACAAAGACAGACCGGTTGAACATGTTCCTCAGGATGTCATTGATGAGAGCCTGGAGGACAGCTGGAGCATTGGTTAACCCAAAGGCATAACAAGATATTCATAATGCCCAGTTGGTGTGTTCAAAGCCGTCTTCCACTCATCCCCCTCCCTGATACGTACCAAGTGGTAGGCGTTGCGGAGGTCCAACTTAGTAAAACTTGTGGCCCCTTGGAGCAACTCAAAGGCAGATGACATCAAGGATAAGGGGTAGCGGTTTCTTACCGTGACCTTGTTCAAACCACGACAGTCAATGCAGGGCTGTAGGCTGCCATCCTTCTTGCTCACAAAAAAGAAACCAGCACCAGCAGGAGAAGAGGATGGGCGAATGATCCCAGCTTCCAGAGAGTCCTTGATATACTCTTCCATTGCCCTGGTTTCTGTGGGTGAGAGAGAGAAGATTCTTCCCCAGGGAGGAATAGCTCCAGGGAGGAGGTCAATTGCACAAACATAAGGCCAGTGAGGAGGCGCTGATGTGGCTCTCTTTTTACTGAAAACTTCACTCAAATCATGGCACTCGGGAGGGACTCGGGACAACTAAGAGACTTCTGAGGAAGGCTAGAGAGGAGACAAGTGGCTTGGCAAGAAGGACCCCACTCGATCACTGTTCCAGATGACCAGTTAATGTGGGGACTAAGGAGAGTCAACCAGGGGAAACCAAGCACTATTGGGAACTCGGGAGACTGGATGAGGTTAAATTGAATTCTCTCTTGATGATGTTCCCCAATGCACATAAGAAGAGGAGTGGTAAGGTGGTCAACTGTACCTTCTCCCAAAGGTCTTCCATCAAGGGCCATCACTGAGAGAGGATGATCCAAGCTGGTCACAGGGAGGTGGAGGTCTTTGGCCAGGTTGATGTCCATGAAATTTCCGGCAACACCAGAATCTATGAGAGCCTGTAGCTTGTGGTGTTGCTGGTGACCCCAGGAAATCACAACAGGAATCTGCAGGCAAAAGGTGGGGGTAATGGGAGTAAGGGCTACTCCCGTCACAGTACTCCCCCTTTTGGACGGGACTGTGCTTTTCCCGAAATCTCAGGACAGGATGATCTAAAGTGACCAGACTTACCACAATGGAGGCAGCACCTTTCTCTCATCCTACGGTTTCTTTCAGCCTGCGAGAGATGTGTTCTTCCAAGCTGCATGGGTTCTTCGGGACTAAGGGAAATGTGCTGGGGTTCTTGAGACGACTACCATGGAACTAAAGTGGAACCACCAGTCCTGTTGCTGTGATGAAACTCAGGCTGTCGTTCCCACCTTCTTTCTCTCAGTCGATTATCCAATCGTATAGCCTGGTCAATCAGTGACTCCAGATCCATGGCCAGCTCTCTTGTTGCTAGTTCATCCTTATTGAACCCGATAGACCGTGATGGAAAGCAGCCATGAGAGCCTTCATATTCCGACCACTCTCTGCAGCCAGGGTGCAGAAGTGAACAGCGTATTCAGCCACACTGGTGTTGCCCTGGCGCAGCTGGAACAACCTGTTAGCTGCCTCTCTGCCTCCCTCTGGATGGTCGAATACTATCCTCATCTCATCTGTGAAGGTGTTGTAGTTGTTACAAGCAGGACCCTGCTGTTCCCAAATGGATGTGGCCCAGGCCAGGGCTTTTCCAGTGAGGAGGGTGATGATGTAGACGATTCGTGACCGATCCGTAGGGAAGGTGGTGGGCTGGAGCTCGAAAGAAAGAAAACATTGAGTCAGGAAACCACGGCAGTCCTCTGGGTTACCATCAAATCTCTGGGGAGCAGGGAGTCAAGGCTTGGAGACAGGCTGAAGTGGAGGACCAGGAGGAGCCGGAGAAGGTTGGTGATTCATTTTTAATTGGTAAATCAGGGCAGAGGGATCCAAGAGAGTCAGACAAAATCAGAAAACAGTTCCAGGCAGGGGTCAAATCCAGTAAGCAAGATATCCAGCAAACAAATCCAAGAGAGTTAGGAAAAATCAAAAATCAGTTCCAGGCAGAGGTCAAAACCAGTAAGCAAAGGTATCCAGCAAACAAATCCAAGGAGACGGCAGGTAAAATCTTAATCCAAGAACAGGCAAGCAGAGGTTCAACAACAGAGAATAATCCAAAAAGAAAGAACTCACAGAACTTACAACAAGGCTTGATCAGGAATTGCACACAGGGTAACAACTCAAGACTGAGCAAAGAACTGAACAGAACAGAAGGCTTGAATATACAGACAGAACAAGACACAGTTGAAAACAATACAACAATAATGAACTAAACAGGCACCAAAACTAAGACTGAGGACCCCACATGGACAAAAAAAACTACACTCCCCAAAAACATGACAGATTGTTTCTTTAGCGTCACCACTAAGTTCAGGACAGATACACATGCAAGTTAAAGGAAGATAACAGAACAAGCTACAAGTGAGTCAGAGCACTCGTGATAGAAACTATCACGTCCCAGGCTTTGTAATGGATTGCGTGCCAGGTATTAGAAATAAACATGTTTAGCAATAAGCTGCTATGTGATCAGTACACTTGAGTTGATTCACAGGCATTTTGAAAATAACATTTTAGGGCAGTACTGGCTTTAAACAGCGGTGGATCGATATCTGAACAAAAGTAAAATCTGTGTGTGTGTTCTGTTTTTAACCTCTTCTCACGCTCCTTTTAAACTGGCTTACGTTTCACTAACTTGAAGAAACAGGGTAAACTCCACACATGCAGAGGACTGGGGCATTAGATACTAACTCAGAGGATAAGGTGTGAATCTGTTGATGGGCTGCATACCAGAAAAAGAAGCCTTTTATTGGTCAATGGTAAATATTAAAGAATGTGGTATTAAAAATTACACTGTACTTGAAACAACATGACTGATAAGGAAACGTTAAGTGTTTAAGAGCTAATGAACAAACGTATTTGGAATTAACCAGATAGGTGAAGGATAATTAAATACCGTGTGACATCCTACATGTCGTTCTTTATCCACTGACAAATGTTAAACTACAGACACTGAAGATAATAAAGCAACTCAAATATAAATATATAGGCTGCCATTAACAGGATATTTAAGAAATGTACTGTAATAGCTTGCTACGGGGAAACACCAAATTAAACTAGGAAGGCTGGCGTCTTTTTACTGATTATTATTCTTAATTAAGAGAATTCTTAATTGTTTTTTTGGTATGAATCTTAATGATGATGAACATTATAGGGGCAAGAGCAAACATCATTCAACCCTCAAACACAGCATATCTCCAGCACTCTCAGATTCACAGTCTCTTACGATTGCTTACACACTAAAATGAAACATAACACGCAGTCAGTGAAACCTGACACTCAAGGAGCAAAACCTCAGCCCAGATCTGCACAACTATAAGCACATTCTCAGCCTCACACTTTTTGCAAAACACTAAACACACTCCTCTGCATTAGACACAGAAATCTAACATGATGACACTTCTTTGCCATTTCAAGGCACTCAAAATACCACACTTATGAACCTGTTGATCAAACATGGTCGTCAGGAGTACAGGCACTTAGGTGCTCAATTGTAAGCTCATTATAAAAAGGCAACAGGTGAGTTTACCTGTCTTCAACAAAAATGGAACATTGGCCACAGAGCTATTTTGAGTGCCCCAGGACAATGTGGTAGTAACATCACAATGTGCACTGCCATCACGTAGAGTGGGGTCCTCTACTGCCCTGCCAACTTGGGTCCTTACAACACAGCCCACATACTCACATTTTTGGACAGACTACACAACACTGTCACAGCAGAAGACCAAATGGATGCAGAGCAGATGAGATACATTGTCATCTGGAACAACATATCTTTCCGCCGATCTGCTCTGGTCCAAAACTGGTTTCATCAGCATCCATAATTTTCACTCCAATACCTCCCACCATACCCTCCCTTCCTTAACCCCATTGAGGAGCTTTTTTCAGCATGGCGGTGGAAGGTTTACGATCTCCAGCCCTCTGTCAGGATACCCCTCATTCAAGCCATGGAGGAGGCCTGTGACCTGTGACCAAATTGATGCAGGATCCGTGCAAGGATGGATTCACCATTCAAGAAGACTCTTCCCTCACTGTCTTGCGAGAGAGGACATAGCCTGTGATGTGGACGAAGTGCTCTGGCCTGATCCAGCCTGGCAAAGAGATGATGCTCAGGGTTTCTTTCTTTTGTAATTCATGCTTTCTTTTTTGTTTCCACAAATGTTTTTGCTGCATTTACAGTTTTTCTGTATTGCTAAAATACTAAACTCCATTCTCTAAACCAAATCTGATCGATTCAATGATCTGAACCAATTTATTGAATCGATCGTTCTTTTGGCAAAACCAGCAACCATTTTCACCCAGTCAGATACAATTTACAGATCTCATTTGTTCTTTTTGCAAAACTCTGAATACGTTCTCACTCACTATCACACATTTATGATGCATAATGGTAACTATGGGGGGCAGAAGTTAAACACAATTACAGCACAGATGTCACAGCTTACACACAACAACTCAAAACTGTTCACACTCGTTGCTAATGGTGAGATGAAACCAATATAAGGCAGTTCAGAGTGCACAGATGAGTTGAGGGTTGATCCCAACAATGGATGGAAACAATCTGA
Organism: Chanos chanos; assembly: GCF_902362185.1. Taxonomy (NCBI): domain Eukaryota; kingdom Metazoa; phylum Chordata; class Actinopteri; order Gonorynchiformes; family Chanidae; genus Chanos; species Chanos chanos. The sequence goes on along the minus strand of NC_044503.1, from coordinate 1,431,059 downwards.
GAGGCAGAGGAGGAAGAGTGTGTGTAAGAGGTGGTGTACGAGGAGGAAGAGGAGGAGGATGAAGAAGACCAAGACCAAGACCAAGAGCAGTCATTTCAGATGAAGTTCGAGCAACTGTGATAGACCATGTTCTTGTTCATGGAATGACGATGAGAGAAGCAGGACAAAGAGTACAACCCAATCTCAGCAGATTCTCTGTGGCCGCCATAATCAGGGGATTCAGAGAAGAGAGCAGGTAACTGCATTTTTTTTTGGTCATTGAAAGTTTACTGTATACAGATGTTTCAGTACATCACTCTGCCAATATAAAGGAGACTGGTGGGGGAGTCCATCACTGTTTTTACTGCATGTATATTTTTTGTAAATGCACGTTCCCGATTTGTAGAATTGCAAGACTATCACCTGAGGATGGAAGGACTCTTATGTTCTCCAAACAGCAAGAGACTGAAAACAATGCCATTAGACTGCATGAAATACACCCCTGAGAAGTAATGCAGCTTTACGGTACAATACTATACTACATACTACTGTCAAGCTACATTATATTGTAATGTATGCAGATCAGGGGTGCATACACTCTACAGAAAAGGTATGTCTGTCTGTAGCACTTACAAAACTATATTTGTTCTTACGTAAGGAAAGTGTTGGATTGGATTCCATAATAAGACCCCATGAATACATTTTTGTGGATGAAGCTCAGTTCAGTCTGGTGAAGAGGAGAAGGAGAGACCAGAACATAATTGGTCAGCAGGCCATTGATTCAAACTTCTGGCCCCAATTCAAACTTTGCCCTCAGATAAAACACACAAACTGTCAAAAACACAGACTACATGACTGTTTGTTACACACTGGAGGGATTCATTCAAAACACTGCACCCAAAATGTTTAGAATAAGTTTTCAGAGAAATAATTTGAAATGTTCTAAAAATCACAGTTCTGACTATCCAGATAACTCTTTCAGGAACACCTTGGCGAGAGAAGTTCAAAGCTGTACTACAATAACTACCTCTTACATTAGTGGATAATGGAATACTACTGTATATGCTGTTTGGGTCAAAAACCTGACCTCTGAAATATCACACTGACAAAACATGTAAGGAAGAGTCCATGCACAGTAAAATACCCAAGTTCCAAAAGCTTTATTTCCAAATGCAGTAAAATGTACAGGTTACTCAGCATCAGTATCAGTATCACAATCAGCATTCTCATCATCTCGTCTCAGGTCTGGGTCATGCCATAATATCTCATCAGTGTCACACATTATGTTTGCGCTTGCCAGGCAGTGTGGGAAAAATGCCCTTATGTGCCTTAAACCCTGGATAGACTCCATAGATACTTCAACACAGGCATCCACGGTTGCCTCCAGGAGGTTTTGCTGTGCATAGGGGTTGCGGTCATACACCCCTACATGGAAACAGGTGAAGAGGGTTGATGGTTATGGGAAATCCTTGTGTGGTTTTGGGAACGACATAAGGGTATAGGTTTTTGTGCTAAAGGAACCAGTTTTTGTGTTTAAGCAATCTAGGAAAACTGTAAGCAATCGTTAAAAACTGTAAGAGGGTTTTTATATCCTCTCTATATGTGCCCAATAGCACCATCAGGTGAGCGGGAGTAGCTACGTTATTGGGCTATTGCACATACTCACGACTGACCCTGAATTAGACAAGAAATGCACAGCTCCTAAGCCCGTGGTGTAGATCATTTTATATTGCAATGGGATTCTCCAAAATGTATCAAAAGATTTTCCACAAGGACTGTTACCAGCATTACCATAGCAACTAAAAGCCTACCAATCTCAAATCCAAATGTCCCCAGCTTCAAATACACAAATGGCATTTACAAGGATTTTGCACAAAGAGTAATATGTTGTCAGGTGTAAGGCAGGTAAAATGCATGACGTCAGCCTCAGTGTTAGAAACCAAAAGACCGAAACTGTGAAACGGACAAGTCAAAGGAATAAAAGACTGATGTAGGTGTGAATTTTTTGTACGTTGGCCAGTTCAACAGAGAGGGCAGAAAGTATAGTGCTTTTTGCTTTATACAAATTCATTTATGTTGTGATTTTACGCGTTGTCAGGAAGTACCACGGCGCTGGACATAAGCGCGGACAACTGAGAGATTTTAATGAGAAATCAAACAAACAAAAGGAGCTCAACACAAACAGGGTTAACAGGAGGCTAGAAGAAAGTACAAACGGGTTAACAGATAATCTAGGAACTTTAGTACACGAAATACAAGACGGCTCAGAAGACACTGGGAAAGTGTAGACTTCGCACTGACTGATCCTATGGAGGGGTTAAAATAGTGAGATGTATAATCAAACTAAAGTGAGGGCAGGTGTGTAGGAGGAGGGTGATCAGACCGGTGATTAGTAGACTGGCGACGCTGAGTGCAGAATGGCTGAGACTGGCGAGGGAGGAGGCGAGGTTGTTGCAGTAACCGGACTGACCTTCCGAAGGACTTTGAAGGGCCCCACAAACCAGGGACTGAGCTTACGACATGGCTGGCGGAGCTTAAGATCTCACGTGGAAAGCCAGACTCTGTCCCCGAGCTGGAGTTCCGGGGGGTCCCGGCGGTGGCGATCGGCCTGGATCTTTTGGCGGCGGACGGCTCTGTGGACGTGCACATATGCAATTTACCCAGACTCTCCCCGCCCGCCGAAACCAGTCATCCACCACCGGAGCTTCGTGTTGGCTTGGATTCCGGGGAAACAGGGGAGGCTGATACCCAAGCACGCACTGGAAAGGGGTTAAGCCCGTGGAAGAGTGGTGCAGGGAATTTTGGGCATATTCCGCCCGGAGCAAGAATTGAGATCAATCGTGCTGGCGGCGGTAGCAATAGCTGCGTAAAAACCTCCCCAGGTCCTGGATCATCCGCTCAGCCTGGCCATTCGATTCTAGGTGATACCTGGAAGTGAGGCTTACCGTGACCCCCAGCTTTTCCATGAAAGCTTTTCACACACGAGATGTGAACTGAGGGCCACGGTCTGATAGTATGTCCTTCGGCCAAAAAAGAAGACATGTGCAAAAAGGACGTCAGCAACCTGGAAAGCAGAAGGGAGAGAAGCAAAGGGTGTTAAGCGACATGCTTTGGAGAACCGATCTACCACTACTAAAATCGTAGTCTTGCCACCAGAGAGAGGGAGGTCGGTGATAAAGTCCACAGTGAGGTGCGACCATGGCCTCTGTGGGATTGGCAAGGGGAGTAACTTGCCGGCAGGGACCTCCCTCGGAGATTTGGTAGTGGCACAGATGGAGCACGAACGCACGTAACGCCTCACGTCAAAGGCCAAGGTGGGCCACCAGTATTTACCTGAGATAAGTTAAGTGGTTCGAGTAATTCCTGGGTGTCCAGAGGAAAGGGAGGTGTGTGCCCAGGTGATGAGTCTGTCACAGAGAGCTGTAGGGATGTATGTCTTACCCACGGGTCGGTTTGCTGGTGCCGGTTCACGAGCGAGACCCCTTCGGACATCCTCAATTGCCCACTCAATGGGAGCGACGATCAACGAAGGGGCGATTATGGCCTTATTGTCAGGAGACGCATTTTCCGTCCCGTGGATACATGACAGAGCATCAGCCTTCCCATTTTTTGAGCCTGGACGAAACGCGATTGTGAAATTAAATCGGGAACAGAAGAGGGCCCACCTGGCTTGACGTGGATTTAACCGCTTTGCTCCACTAATGTACTCCAGGTTGCGATGATCAGTCAGTACGAGGAATGGCTCCTGAGACCCCTCTAGCCAGTGTCTCTACTCCTCCAGCGCCAACTTCACCACCAGCAGCTCGCGGTTGCCCACGTCATAATTCCTCTCGGCTGGGGACAGTTTCCAAGACAAAAAGGCACAAGGGAACATTTTGGACGGCTCACCGTGCCTCTGAGAGAGAATCGCCCCCACGCCAGTGTCAGAGGTGTCCACCTCCACAATGAACTGTTTCGTGGGGTCAGGCATTTTCAAAATGGGTGCGGAGGTGAAACACTCCTTTAACTGGCGGAAGGCAACCGTAGCCGAGTGGTTCCAGGTGAGCCGCTGGGGCTGTCCCTTGAGAAGAGCCAAGAGGGGGGCAGCCACGGTGCTGAAGTTCCGGATGAAGTGGCGGTAAAAGTTGGCGTAAAGATGCAATGTTACGTTTTAAGGTCGTACTAAGTGTGACTGTCTAACGATATCCTACCAGATGTCTGCGCTGTTTTTAAATAGTCCGTCCTTTTTAATGAACAGATAAAAGCTCATTTCCAGCCATCTCTTATGTGATAAATGTTCAACAAGCAACTTTCTGCTTTTTCTCTAAACTACACATAGCAACCGTCCTCTTGATATAAAGTACAATTACTCTTGCTCATGGACAGATACGGCAGAAAACTGGATCTGCAGTTTTGCAACACAATATCCCATCCCTAGAGGGAGACATCATATAACCAATGTCCTTCAATGACGTTTCGGCTGAAGTCTTTGGCATTTATTTATTTATGCCTCCTCTCTTGTTGTTTCGCTTGTAACAGTGCAAGTGAGTGTCGAAGCTCACCTGTCATTACCACTTAAGGTGCATTTTGTCCTTGTTTACCTGGAGCCAGTGGCATTCTCGTCTGCATACTACACATCTAAAAGTACAAAAGACAGAGAGTTGAACATGGGGTGTGAACAGAACGTGTTTGTATGCAAAAACTAGAGTTGTAAGTTTCAGGAGGCGATCATCTTTCCCATCTTTGAACTCCACTAAAAGGCTCTAGGATTCCTCTACTGCTGTTCAATCTCTGTTTTACAACTACATGACAGAATCAGCGTGGTTAGTCCCTGTTCACTGCAAACAGTTTCCTCACTCACATCAGATATGGGGGGTGTTCCGAGTACGTGGTTTAGTGACCAACCCAGATAAATGAACTCAGACTTAGTAGTATACCTCCTAATAGAGGAGCTCTTTAGCTTCATTCTCCTAGAAAAACAAAGCCACTGGGCTGTTCTGTTAGGAGGTTTACTACTCATTCTGAGTTAATTTAGCTGCATTAGTCACTAAACCACACACTTGGGATACCCCGTAGCTCAGTGAGTACAGCAGGTCTGAACCAGAGACAAACACTGTGTGACCGTGCGTATTTGCTCAAAGACAAATCATGAAATGTAGCCAACTCACAAAATTTTTATCCATGTTTGCTTAATTACGTTACGTTTCAGATTAACTGAGCATGAACATGTCTCAAGTTCATTGTCATTATACCTTGCAGCATAACAAAAAGCGTAGTCACTGTTAGGAGTGCAGCACAACACAAAACAGTACAAATACTATTGGAAAAATAGCTGTCAAAGTGTAAGGCAAAAACAATGCAAATCTTGATAGTGTAATGCAGGTAAGACTGTGGTAGCAGCACTGTAGAGCAATACAGTCCTGTTTTGTTTGTTGTGAGCATGCAAAGCCCTTTGAAACTGTAAACAGTGATACTGGGTTCTAAATAAACTTGAAACTTATATGCAATATATACAGTATAGAGCACTGAAAAAAGGTGTCATCTGGGATTATTGACATCCTTGGTCAAGTGAAGCAAAACATGAAAGGCATTATTGTTTAACAGTTTGATGTTCTATCAAAAGGATGAGAGAAATCCAACCTGTCAATCGAATAAAAACTGCTCAATGAAAAAATCTTTATCTCAAAAAATGTTTTCTCTCAAAATATATGTCACATGTATTGGCAGCATTCAGGATTCCTATAAACAAATTTTAATAGATATGGTATATGGTATGTTCCCCTTTCAATTTGACCTTTTTTTAAGTTCATGCATATCTTTGAGAACTCTTCAGCAGTCATCCAGCACAGGCCAGACTCCCACAGTCATCCATCAACATGACAATGGTGGCAAATGACATAACTGAGATGACTGGGACGAGACCAGTGGTTGCTGACGTGCATAAATCAGCCAACGGCTAAAAACACAGCTTTACATGCCAGTCTACACACTATGTTTTATCTTGCGGCGTGTTTGAATGAGGTTTTATCCTGCGGCGCGTTGAGGCAGCGACACAGGAGTAGGGGATGCAACTTGTTGATATTTATTTCTTTCTCTTTATATTTATAACCCATTTATATTTATAAGCTATATATTCATATACATAGACCTCACGTGACTGGTGAACCTCACCTGTGCATACTGCTTTGTGTAGTTAACACTGGTTTACATACATATATAAAATTACCTTGTGTAAATGGCATCATTGCACTGTTACTTTCCACCCTTATCACGATTCATTGTTTTCCGCTCTTATTACGATTGGTGTATTTATTGTCTTATATTTACTTTTCTGGAATTTTCTAGAGTTGTCACCTGTTGCGAGTTATTTACTCAGGTTGCTGCAATAAAACAAGTTCCATCTCCCCTTGTCTGCTTGGGTTTCCTCCAGGAACTCCGGTTTCCTCCCACAGTCCAAGGACATGCAGGTTAGGTGAATTTGAGACACTAAATTGCCCCTACGTATGAATGTGTGTGTGAGTGTGTTTGTCTGTGTGTCTGCCCTGCGATGGACTGGCGACCTGTTCAGGGTGTTTCCCTGCCTTTCGCCCTATGAGCGCTGGGATAGGCTAATCAGGATAAGCGACTTAGATAATGAGTGAGTGTACGTATGTATGAGATAATGAGTGAGTGTATGTATGTATGTATCTGTCTGCATGTCTGTCTGTCTATCTTTCTGTCTGTCTGTCTATCTGAAATACCCATCTCCACTGTTAGGGTAATAATTAAGTTTAAAACTGGAGGTGTGATGAACCTGTCCAGAAGAGGGCACAAGTGTATTTTGCCTCCATGTGGAGAGTGGAGAGGATGGCGCTCACAGGCAAGAATGTCTCCAAGGGACACAGGTGGAGACCTGCAGTGGTTGGCTGCATCACTGGGGTCTCCAAATCTCCAGAACTACAGTTAGACACCACCTCTATACATACAAGCTGTTCAGAGGACTTGCAAAAAGGAGAACCTCTGGTGTCAACAGAACAGGTTTGATGGCCAAATGAAACAGAAACAGAGATGATCATGCAGAAAAGAACCTGATCGGCACTGTGACGTCCAGTGGTGGAGCTGTTTTTCGCTGGTGGAGCAGTGATGTTGTGGAGCTGTTTTTGAGGTTGTGGAGCTGTGATGTTTTGAAGCTGTTTTAATTCCAAAGGCCCTGGGCACCTTGTTTGGACATATAGCCCCACAGACTGTATCAGGGACCAGGAGGTTTTAAACCAGAATCTAACTGGCAATGCCATGACCTAGTACAAAGATCCAATGTATACGTCCCAGTCCACAGAAAATAAAGCATACATCCCAGCCCACAGAGAATGAAGCACAGGTCTACCTCTAAACTCACACAGAAATCATTTGCTCATCACAGTCAAGCGTTCGCAGTGGCCCCTAACACAACAGGCATGGGTAACTTTTTTTCTATAATTTACAGCTTAGTCTTAACACATGATATAAATAAAAGGGCCAATAGTACTAGACGTTGGGGTAGGGCAGGTGTTAGGTGCCTGGTGTTAGGGTGTTTCTGTCATATAATGACCTTATCTGACCTTATCTCTCATCTACTCTGGCTCTGGTTCTGTGCAGTGATATATTTATATTTACCTCTAACAGATAAACTCAGAGAGGACATAACAACCCAGGCGCTGGACACAGAGAGACACATGGACTGTAAAGATTCAGGGGAAATTACTCTCCACAGATTATTCACCCATCAGGGCCAGGGCAGAGCAGACTAGGCCTTCCACAGTGTGTTAGAAATGATTCTCCCCAGATTATACATCCATCAGGGCCAGGGCAGAGTGGACTAGGCCTTCCACAGTGTGTTAGAAATTATTCTCCACAGATTATTCACCCACAGGACCAGACTGCCAGGCCTTTCGCAGTGTGTTAGGGTGGAGTGCATTCGGCGGATCCCAAACACCACCAGACGGCAATCGCTTCACCTCCTGGTGAAGCTGGGCTTATGACTGCTAAAGCTTCGTGAAATATCCAGTGATCACTTACATGTGTTTTTGTTCTTCAGCAACTAGGGAAAGGCTTGATGAAATGTGTTAGTTCTATCAGAGTTTGAGTTGGGCTGAAATATCATTTCATCTTCGTATTGTTGTAAGTGTTGTAACAGTTTTGCTTTGTTCTGGAACTCAAAGCAGACCAACACATGAGCTAGGATCAGAGTGAGAAAAAACAGAAAAGCATATGTCACGTCCTATCCTCAGTAACTCACAACAGTAATCCTGGATCCTCTTAAGGGACATACTAATTGATATTTTCTAACAAAGCAGTTCTGAATTTCAATGCGCCACACTTTGTTTTCACTGTGGACTCATTGTAGGCTTCTCATCATCACCATGATGAAACTGAACTTCATCTCTTGTGGAGTAGAACACAAAGCACAGGGACTGGAGCCCATAGAGAAGCAAATACTGCTTTTTTGTACATTTGTCAAGTGTTCTTCCAGTTGAGATGGAGTTTGCACTGTTCTTAGACATGTTCTTCCCTCTGACAGTCCAAACGGTTTGAGGGACTAAGCTAGATCACATACACCAGTAGGGTGATTATGTTGTGTGTTCACAACTGTTGTGTACCAACAGGTTTTTCATTTGTTTGTTATGTCTGTTTGACAGTTTTTTTTTCTTTGCAAACCTCCCCAGAAACTCTGAGGCCAAAAAAGGTCACGCATACAGAGTGAGGTGGGGAGAGACAGCTCAATATAAGAGGAGTGAAGGAGGACAGTGAGGACAGGAAGAGTAGAGCTGACATCTCCTTCTTAATCTGGTAAGTTGATCTGAAAAATGACCACAGAAAGAAAAATGGAAGTTTGTTTCAAAAATTCAATTTCAACTTATTCAGCCCAAAAATGTGTCTTTGTATGTGCCTTCTATTTTTTTTTAAAAAAAGGATTCACTAATGTTAAATGAAACAGTTTAGCAGTTGATAAAAAAGTGGACAATATTTGAATCTAATGCTAAACAGTGCATGAGACTATCAAAACAATAACACACATAAAGCTAAAGTTCTATGAACTGCTGTGATATGTGACCCGCGACTCTGCCCTGTTGTGCCAGAAGAATCATCAGAGAAGAGGGAGAATGAACTTTACCAGCCTGTTAATGACCTGTCTGCTGATAGGGAGCAGTGTGTCTTGGTCCTTTAAGAGAGGTACTATTACAACATTATATCATTATTGACATGCAGCACACAGCATCACTTAATATAGCTTTATTATATCTCTTTGCACTTTGGTCTTCTCACAGTCCTTTCATTGTCCTACCTGTCAAATTATCTTGGAATAAGCTAACAGTGTAAAGAAAGCCAGAGAAGTGGTAACTGAGCAAATCAGACATTATGCCGAGTAAAGTGACACAGTTCAGTCTTTTGAATGTCGTTATCACAGATAACAAATAAAACATTGCAATTTGGTCCTTTTGAAGGGGCTGTAGACCACACTCACCACGTGAGACGCTGTTCCATGAAAATGCTCAGATCGTGTGATGTGAAGGATTATGAAGACTGGTACAAAGTGGGCACCTCCTGCGTCATGTATTTCAATGAATCGCTCAACTTTACCGATGCTGAGGTAATTCATGTCATATTTCAGAACCGTAGTCATACAGTAATTCATGGTTTGAAGAGACCAGATTTGTCTTTAATAAGTCATGTTGGACATGGAATGTCTTGAGGTGACCCGAGTGACCAGTGTGTCCTCACGCTTCGCTCTCTTTCCACAGTTTCGCTGCAGGAACGCAGCACCTGGTGGTCACCTGGCGTCCGTGCACAGCAGGCGGGCCGATAACGATCTAAACTGTATCGTGCTCAAGTACAACAAAAAGTCTCCTCGCATCTGGTTGGGCGGCTTTGAGTTTTTTAATGTCAGTAAGAAAAGCCCAAGAAAATGAAGATTATATATATATATATATATATATATATATATATATATATATTTCATTCTGATTAATTAATGGTTGTAACAAAAGTGAGACATTTAATGATATTCTCTCTCTTTCTGTATCTCTCTCTCTCTCTACCTATCTATCCATCTCTTTACCTTTCAGTCTGGTAAGTGGGTCTGGATCGATGACTCTAACTGGGACTTTCAGGCCTGGGTTCCAGGAGAGCCCAACAATCAAAATGGCAAAGAGGACTGTCTGGAAATGAACTGGAAAGGTAAAAGGAGAGAGGGGGGAGCTGGGAAATGTAGTTGTGATTGAATAGGAAGATGGACTGATAGAGAGTCAGAGAGATGGTAGGTGAGGGAAAGAGAGGAACAGTGAAAGAGGGGAGAGAAATAAACTCTGTGCTCTGACACATAAATAAACTTTATTACTATTTCACTGTTACATTACTCCTAAAGTTACTTGGCCAGTGAAACTGACTGTCATTACTCTTGTAGCCACAGCAATGAAACACAGCAGAAACACACTCATGTAACCACAAGAACAAAGAGTTGGTAGTGGATGAAGAAGAGCTGCATTTGTAGTCAAAATGCAACACTCAGTGCATCACTTTCTCACTTAAAACACAAAACAGACCAGACAACACAGGGGCACACCTACTCACGCACTCACAACTGCCTCACCAAACTAAAGCCAGTGTTTTTGTTTTTTACACACATACAGGAACACACACACACACACACACACGCTCACCCCAGAAAGCCATTCATCTCTAGCCTGTCACTGGTCCTAACAGATACACATGCTTTATCCACACAATCATTTATTTCAATTTAGTAAAGACCAGTTTGCTCAGAATTGTGTAAAAGTTTGTCACCTGATGAGGAGTTTTATCCTGTGTCACAGGTTTAAAAATGGGTTGTCAAACCCATCAATCGTAAATCCAGTTAAAACAAGCTGCTACATGAGTGAATAATAGTTATCATGTGATTGTATGTCCTTTATATTCACTGAAACCCACCATTATATTCATTATTAGTACTGAGAGTATCTACATACATGTAAAAGTTCCAGTTCCAGTGGTTTTCCTCTGAATGTGAGCTGAATATGAGTGTAAGACAGACAGACATGAGCAAATGATAAACAGGGAGGAAGAAACACTTTACAGACAGAAACCACAGACAAGGGAAAGACAAAGACAAAGTAATCTTTTTACAGGGCATGAAAAAAATTCAGTCTTGTTTATAATGTTTGTCTCTCTCTTTCAGAGATTGGGAAGTGGAATGATGACAAGTGCTTTAATAAGAAGAACTTTGTTTGTTCTTTTACCAACTAAAGGACAAATTAACCCCACTGTTCTTTTCCACGATCTTTAAAAGTCATTCTTCTCATATTACTGAACACATTTTCAAGGCAAATGCAAAAATAAAAAAATAAAAAAAACCTTGAAATTCACATTTACTCATTTTGCCGACGTGCTTACCCAAAGCGACTTCCAAAACCAGGCAAATAAACACTGAGCTGATTGTGTAACGATTGACCTGGGAATTGAACCCAGGGCTCTGCCATGGAAGCCCAGGGCTTTACCCCGTGCCACCAAGTGTAAGACCCGCATGCAGAGAACAAGGCAAAAGTAATTCGGTAAAGTGGTTCCTTTTAATTGGTAAATCAGGGCAGAAGAATCCAATAGAGTCAGACAAAATCAGAAAACAGTTCCAGGCAGCTGCGATGGACTGGCGACGTGTCCAGGGTGTTTCCCTGCCTTTCGCCCAATGAGCGCTGGGATAGGCTCCAGCACCCCCCACGACCCTAATCAGGATAAGCGGCTTAGATAATGAGTGAGTGAGTGAGAGTGAGCTCCAGGCAGAGGTCAAATCCAATAAGCAAAGGTATCCAGCAAACAAATCCAAGGAGACGGCAGGCAAAATCTTAATCCAAGAACAGGCAAGCAGAGGTTCAACAACAGAGAATAATCCAAAAAGAAAGAACTCACAGAACTTACAACAAGGCTTGATCGGGACTAGCACACAAGGTAACAACTCAAGACTGAGCAAAGAACTGAACAGAACAGAAGGCTTAAATAGACAGACAGAAAAAGACACAGTTGAAAACAATACAACAATAATGAACTAAACAGGCACCAAAACTAAGACTGAGGACCCCACATGGACAAAAAAAAACCTACATTCCCCAAAAACATGACAGATTGTTTCATTAGTGTCACTACTAAGTTCATCATCAGGACAGACACACATGCAAGTTAAAGGAAGATAACAGAACAAGCTACAAGTGAGTCAGAGCCCTCGTGATGGAAACTATCACGTCCCGAGCTTTGCGATGGACTGCGGGCCAAGTATTGGAAATAAACATGTTTAGCAGTAAGATGCCTTGTGATCAGTACACTTGAGTTGATTCACAGGCATTTTGAAAATAACATTTTAGGGCAGTACTGGCTTTAAACAGCGGTGGATCGATATCTGAACAAAGGATAATCTGTGTGTGTGTGTTCTGTTTTGAACCTCTTCTCATGCTCCTTTTAAACTGGCTTACGTTTCACTAACTTGAAGAAACTGGGTAAACTGCACACATGCAGAGGACTGGGGCATTAGATACTAAGGGCGTTTTCAGCGGGTTTTTTTCATTTTGTTTTTTTTTAAATTAGGAATAAGATTTATTACTTGAATGAGCAGATTTTATGTTGTGTTTATTCAACAAGCACTTCAAATTTTGATTTTGAGCATAACTGATATTCTGACACATTTGAATGTAATACATTATCACTCACTCTCACTCATTATCTATACTGTTTATCCTCTTCAGGGTCGCAGGGGGTGCTGGAGCCTATCCCAGCATTCATAGGGCGAAAGGCGGGGAAACACCCTGGACAGGTCACCAGTCCATCACAGGACAGTGTAATACATTATGGATGTAGTAAATCATCATATGAAGTTACTCATCACTTGAGAAGTCATTTTATGAGATTCTTGTTAACTCATACTAAAGTCTTTATTTTGATGAGTACTTTTACTACTACCTGAATCTTTATTATTATAAAGTGACAAACACTTTTACTTGAGTACAGTTTTTGCCTACTCTACCCACCTCTGACTGAAAGGCCCTATGATTCCTGTATGCAGTACTGAAAATGACCCACTTGGGGGTGCTGCTGTTCAATGTCTGTTCTACAACTCTGGGACAGAATCATGACCATGATTGGTCAGTGTTCACTGCAAACAGTTTCCTCACTCATGTCAAATCAGCTCAGTGTGTACCGCAGGTCTGAACCAGAGACAAACATTATGTGACTGTGCGTGTTTGCACAAAGACAAAGCATGAAATGTAGATCAGATCAGTCTCCCTTTTTTCAGAGTGAAAATCATAGTACACTACTGCAAGGGACAGGTTTTACACAGATGGCGAAGACAACTGCTGTACATTTTAAAGAGTTGATTTTGGTTATTGTTAGAAGCAAGTGATAAGTTAAATTATGTTTACTTCCTTTATTAATCCCACAAACGGGGAAATTTGACCTCTGAATTTCGACCCATCCAAAGCAGTGAACACAAAACACACACTATGACCAGTGAGCAAATGAGCACGCACACACACACACACACACACACTAGGAGGCAGTGAACACACACCCGGAGCAGTGGACAGCCACACAACCGTAGCGCCCTGGGCGGGGAGGGGGGGGGGGGGCAGTTTTGCGGTTAAGTGCCTTGTCCAAGGGCACTTCAGTCGTGATTGTTGAGGGATGGGAAAGCGCTGTTCACCCACTCCCCCCGCCCACAATTTTCCTGCCTTTCCCAGGGATTGAACTTCACTGACCAAGTTCTGACAAATCGCCTGAAGCCTTTTGGTTGGTACATTATATTTTCTTTCTCTTTTTTTTTTCTTCTGGACAAAGTTCAAGCGATTCTCTGGTGAATGCAGCTGAAGGAAAAATATTAGCCACATTCTGATTCAATATCCAATTGTGAGATAAGCCATTTCAGTGAACTTGCCGCATAAGTGTTTATGTTATTTCTGTTATGTCCTTTGTAATGTAAAACACCAGAGAAGATTGTGAGATTGGTGTTAATCTCCTTTTGCAAGCTAGAACAGCGTTTTCTTTACATACACTGGCACTCTAATTTGTAAAATGAAATGGGGGGTGTTCTAGAACAGGGGTCTTCAACATTGTTCGACATGCGCGCCCCGCTGCAATGATCCCAGCACATAGAGCAAAGCATAAAATTAATGATATGAAGATAACACTTGGTCTTCCCTTACGCAATGGTGAAATATGGATGATACCGATGATATTTTAACGTTGTTACCAACATTTTACAGTAGCCCAAGATAGAAAGTTCAGTCAAAAAAGTGTTTTTTTGTTGTTGCTGTTTTTTGTTTTCATAAAATCTGTATTTTCAGATTTACTCAGTTTAGTGTGGCTGGGTTTTTTTGGGTAGATTCGGTGAAACCTGGTCATCATTAGTAAGCCTAACTGACTTGGAAATTAAATAAGTCATATTTGTTTGCGTCTATCTTTAACAACATTAATTTGTTTAGCCGTGTTAGTGTAGTAGCCTAGTCTATTATATGACAGACTCAATGTTAGAGCCATCCTTGAGAAATCCGTCCTCAACTCACAATTGTTGCACGTTTATGGCCATGTTCCGACACCTGGTCCAAAAGATCACCTCGATGGATAGAAGTGCACACCCAATGATCATTTCTGCTGTCCTCACAACCTTCTGGACAGCTTTCCTGTCCTGCGCAGTGACCATACCACACAGTGATACCATCCATCAGAACACGCTCTATGGCACCACCGTGAAAGCCATCGTGAGCTTATGCCACATTTCCTAATGCACTGTAGGGGGTAGAGGCATTGGTGTGCCTTCTTGAGCATAATCATCGTGTTGTGGGTGCACGCTAGGTCATCAGAGATCTGTAGTCCCAGGAAACGGAAGCAGCTCACAATTTCCACGGGTGTCCCGTTCAGGCTGATGGGGGAGTGGGTCCCTTGGTGGTTCCTGAAGTCCATGATGAGCTCCTTAGTCTTGCTGACATTCAGTGCAAGGCTGTTGTCCTTGCACCACCACGTCAGCTGGGCTACCTCATCTCTGTACTCTGTCTCTTCGTTGTTGCTTATCAGGCCAATAACTGGGTTTCCATCCCCTGGCATGATCTAACTAGCAGGCCTCCTCGTGACCCCTGCTTGTGGGGTCGTTTGTACCTCTTCCCCAAGGTTTTTAGCTATGGAGCTTTGAGAGAGTGTTTTTAGCTGTAGAGCTTTGAGAGATGATGCAATTGTCAAAATCTGGGGTAAGATGACTAAAAAGATGATTATGTGTAGGGGGAACAACGACCAGCATTTGAGTCTTGCCTGCATTAAGCATCAGGAAATTTGAAGACATCCAACCCTTAATAGTACAAAGACATGCCTCAAGTTTAGCCAATTCTGAGTGGTCATTCTGCTTGATAGGTAAGAAAATCTGAGTATCGTCAGCATAACGGAAGTTAATGTTGTAACTACGAATAATGTCACCCAAAGGGAGCATGTAAATAGAGAATAGGAGAGGGCCAAGGACCGACCCCTGAGGAACACCATAGTTAAACTCACGGTACTCAGAGGTCATTATTATAGTGGACACACTGCTTTCTCTCTGAGAGATAAGATTTAAACCAAGAGAGCACCAGGCCACAAATGCCAATTTGATTTTCCAGGTGCTTGGTGTGACTGATCCAAGTGCTATAGTGTGATCGATTGTGTCAGATGCTGCACTCAAATCAAGCAGAGTAAGAATAAAGGTAGCATCAGCATCCATGGATAGTAAAAGATCATTAGTTACTCTAGTAAGCGCGGTTTCAGTAGAGTAAAAAACACGAGAAGCCTGACTGAAACATTTCAAACAGACATATGGCCTATGAGCTGAGCAGGTACAATTTTTTCAAGTATTTTAGAAAGAAACAGGAGATTAGAAATGGGCCTATAATTTTTTAAGGCTTCAGGGTCAAGGTTAGGTTTTCTAAGTAAAGGCCTGATCACGACTTATTTAAAAGCAGCGGGTAAAACGCTAGATTTAAGTGACATATTTAGCAGGTTAAGCATTGCTGGGCTGAGGACTAAGAAAAGCTCTATGTAAAGTTTAGCAGGTAGGGGGTCGTGGAGGCAAGAGGCTGGTTTAGCAGAGTGCATCAATTTGGACAGCACATCTAGAGAGACAGGGTGAAACTGAGTCAAAGGCTGCACATCCCGATTAATTTCAGGCACAGTGACGGGGAGCATGCAAGCAGTCTGATTTGATAAACTAATTTGAATATCGCCACGATTTGCAAGAAAAATTCAACAAAATCGTTTCCAGTAAAAGGACTAGATTGAGGGGAGTGATTCTGGGCAAGTTTGGATACTGTATCAGAAAGGAACCTGGGGTTATTTTTCTTAACATTGATGATTTTCAAGAAATACGTGGATTTGGCTGTGGAGAGGACACGTTCATAATTTATCAAGCTGTGGTGCCAGACAGGACGGAAGACCTCTAGTTCAGTGGCCTGCCAATTTCGTTCCACGTGTCCTGACCATGTCAGTTTCTGTCACTAACCCATTCTCTTCTGTTTGTGTGAGTGGTGGTTGTCTGTGCATCGGTGCATGGATGTGGCTCCATCCTTAGGGCCAGCTGACTGACTTTGTCTCCATGCCCTGCTGTCCCTGGCCCTGCTCCCCCTGCGTGGTCCTCGTCCTCCTCCCTCCACAGCCATTTGTGTTACTACATTAATGCATCTATACACTGTATTCTTCATTTAGTTTGTTAAGTGCTGGTATCCCAGTAATGTTCTCCTTTTCCTCCCTCATCTTCTGCATGTTTGTGTCTCATATGTTCGAGCATGAGTGTCTTGTTTGAATGTGGCTGCTTTCCTCTTAAATGTGCCCCTCTCCTCTCCCTCCCTCCCTGACATCTTCCTCTTCATCGTCGTCCTGGTGGCTACTGCGGTTTCGCGGCTAGTCCTCTTCCTCCGCTGCTGTGGTTGTGTCATCTACCTCGGTTGGGCCCCCCCCTGCTGTTTTGTTATTCTTTATTTCTGTCCACTAGTGTGTTTTCATTTTCATTATTTCTGTGCTGTCTGCAATTTGCCCACTGGGTCAGCACCTATTGCACACCTATCTGGCCATGAAGGGGTCTCCTCTCTCTATGGTCCATCTCAAGATTTCTCCCATTTTTCCCTATATCATCTGGGTTTTTGGGGGATTTTTTCTTGCCCGCTATGAGGATTAAGTCAGGGGGTGCCGCCCTGCTTTGGTTATTGTAAATCTCTGGGCATGTAAAGCCCTCTGAGACTGTAAACGGTGATACTGGGCTTTAAATAAACTTGAACTTGAAATGTAATACAAATAGAAGGAATGTAATACAATGCATATTGTGGTCTTTGGCACTGTGGATGGTAACATGGTATCAAATAAGTGATATATGATAGTAAGAAAAATGCAGCTACATCAATAGTCAGTTCCCCTCTCACCATATTGGTGCTTAAGGTTTACAGTTGGACACTGCTGGGGAACCTGGTGGTCTGTGCTTGAATCTCTGCCTTCAATTCATGAAGTGCACTGATTCTGTATAGATTACAGCAAATGAAACTCAGTCATGTATAGTGGTAACTACTGACACACACAGAGGGTTGACACCAGGTCATATTCTATAACAGGACAGAGTTAATATTTTACCAAAGGAAAGAGTTATTATTCTACTACAGGACAGAGTAAATATTCTGCTACATGACAGAGTTAATATTCTGTTATAGGACAGTTATTATTCTGTTGTGGGACAGGCTTAATATTTTACTACAGGACAGAGTAAATATTTTACTGAAAGACAGAGTAAATATTCTGCTACAGGACAGAGTTAATATGTTCCTACAGGTGAGAGTTAGGCGGCTCACATCAAGAGGGTCCTGGGTTCAATTCCCAACTGGGTGGCCAGGGTCCTTTCTGTGCTGAGTTTTCATGTTTTAACCCAAGTCTGCGTGGGTTTCCGCCGGGAGCTCCGGTTTCCTCCCACAGTCCAAAAACACGTAAGTCAGGTGAATTGGAGATACTAAATTGCCCCTAGGTGTGAATGTGTGCATGAATGTGCTTGTCTCTGTGTCTGCCCTGCAATGGACTGGTGATCTGTCCAGGGCGTTTCCCTGCCCAATGAGGACTACGATAGGCTCCAGCACCCCGCAACCCGAATTAGGTTAGAGCTGCTTAGGTAATGAATGAATGAATGAAAAAGGATAGAGTTAATATTCTTCTACAGGCAAGAATTCATATTTTACTACGATACAGACTTAATATTCTGTCACAGGACAATTAATACTCTACTACAGGACAGAGTTAATATTCTGTTAAAGGACAGAGTTAATATTCTGTTAAAGGACAGAGTTCATATTCTATTACAGGACAGAGTTCATATTTTGCTACAGGACAGAGTTCATATTTTGCTACAGGACAGAGTTCATATTTTGCTACAGGACAGAGTTCATATCTTGCTACAGGACAGGGCTAATCCTCTAATTGCAGGGCCAGACCCATAACCATTACACTATAGTCAGTAAGGTCTGAGCAGGTGTAAAGTCATATCATTAATGAATTGAACTTCTCTTTTTCTGTAGGTGCAGGTGGGTGTTCCTACACACCAGTAACCAGAGGATCACATGCATATTTGGATTTGAAGTGTTGTCACAGAGTGAAAAAAATACAGTATTGAGTTTGGTCTGAGGGAGAAGAGCCTTGGACATAACTCTCATCTGCAGTTAAAAGATACTGTCAGGCACTGTAGTGTTTTTCTCCCTCACATGTTAACTGAGCAATATTGAGTCAACTTAATGTTATCAGTCAAATAAAGAAATTATCGAATATGTTGTCCCATTTTTCTTGACTGGACTTTTCCTTGGAGAAGTGAAAAAACTTCAATTGATCAGCACAATAAAACAACATCAGGGGCACTCAGAATCATTACCTGCTCTCATAATATTTTTTATTATTACTACTATTAGTTGTAGTAGTAGCAGTATTTTTGTAGTAGCCATTACATGTGTTTGTTTTGAAATGTTTGCAAGTGCCTTGTTGGTTTCATGATGTCTCCCTCTAGGGGTTGAAAATTGTATTGCAAATCTGCAAGTTCTGTGGAGTCAAAGCCAATAGGACTCTAATGGGAGAAGCAGTGGGGATCAGTAAGCCTTAGGATCAGCACCTTCACCACAGGGCAGTGTGTGCTAGAACAGCACCATCACCACAGGGCAGTGCGTGGTAGAACAGCACCATCACCACAGGGCAGTGTGTGCTAGAACAGCAGCATCACCACAGGGCAGTGTGTGCTAGAACAGCACCATCACCACAGGGCAGTGTGTGCTAGAACAGCACCATCACCACAGGGCAGTGTGTGCTAGAACAGCAGCATCACCACAGGGCAGTGTGTGCTAGAACAGCACCATCACCACAGGGCAGTGTGTGCTAGAACAGCACCATCACCACAGGGCAGTGTGTGCTAGAACAGCAGCATCACCACAGGGCAGTGTGTGCTAGAACAGCACCATCACCACAGGGCAGTGTGTGCTAGAACAGCACCATCACCACAGGGCAGTGTGTGCTAGAACAGCACCATCACCACAGGGCAGTGTGTGCTAGAACAGCACCATCACCACAGGGCAGTGCGTGGTAGAACAGCACCATCACCACAGGGCAGTGTGTGCTAGAACAGCACCATCACCACAGGGCAGTGTGTGCTAGAACAGCAGCATCACCACAGGGCAGTGCGTGCTAGAACAGCACCATCACCACAGGGCAGTGCGTGGTAGAACAGCACCATCACCACAGGGCAGTGTGTGCTAGAACAGCACCATCACCACAGGGCAGTGTGTGCTAGAACAGCACCATCACCACAGGGCAGTGTGTGCTAGAACAGCACCATCACCACAGGGCAGTGTGTGCTAGAACAGCAGCATCACCACAGGGCAGTGTGTGCTAGAACAGCACCATCACCACAGGGCAGTGTGTGCTAGAACAGCACCATCACCACAGGGCAGTGTGTGCTAGAATGCCAATCTGCTTGTTGAATGAAGGAGGTTAATGAATTGGTGATCTCTTTGGGATGGTTTATGACAGACTTTATACGGGTTTGCACACAGACCAGAGCTACTGAGATGTTTGAGTTTGAGACTGTGTGACTGGGATTGTGTGTTTTATCTAGGACTGAGAATAGGAAGCAATTTAATCAATAAACCAATCAGTGCATTCAGCTGGACTATACAATTTCTATGTTTAGTCCTTTAAACACAAAATTGTGTTCCATTCTTCAATTTGTTCTATAATAAATCAGAGAACAGGAATAATGAGATTATAGAAAAGTATAATCTGAATCTTCAGGATACACGATACAAACTTCAGACAAGACATGACAAACTTTTGGAGTGCAACATTTGATTTTACCATCCATATTACACTAGAAATGTGAGAATAAATAAAATCCTTCACTCTTTCAGGGATAAATGAAAAGTTCTCCCCTGTCAGAGACACACAGAGTTAAACAGGCACAAAGAGAAGCAGGGCACCACACCACTTAAATGACTGAGACTCTTTGAACGCTAAATTTAGTTTAGAGAAAAAGCAGAGAGTTACTTGTAACACTGATTACACTTTGGTACTTATCAATGAGGTACATATGGACCAGTGTCAGAAGGGCTAGGATGTCAGAGGCCCGAGATTTTGAACAGCAGTAAGGAGGTTTTAACACCAGAATGAGTGTGCATGAACATGTGTATTGATATCCAATAACAGCATTACATACATTTACAGTTTACACAAAATAATCTACTAAAACAATAAAGTGTGCTCAAAAGAAACCCCTTTTTTTATACCGAGTTCAGTCTTTGAGTTCAATTAGTAGATCGATCGTTAGGGCCCAAATGTGTGTCTGTATAATAGTCTGTCCTACCACACCAGGAGGCGAGGAGGGAATCCAATTTCAAAAGGCAGCAGTCTGTCCAGTCCTTCTCTCAGGATCTATAGGTTGGCTTGCCATCCAGTTAACTGGAATCTCTACTCTTCAGTGGACGCTCTCTCCTGCATTAGACCTGTCACCAAGCCCTCCCCTTACCAAAACCTGACCTAGAGACAGGTCATACATTCGCACAATTACATTCACACAGTCATCACCATGTATTAGTACAACCTATAATTTAAATCATAGTTAACTAGCTTTGTTGTACAAATATATTTTCAAAATCTCAAATTCAGTGTAACATTACGTCAAATACTCCATAACCAAAATGAACCTTGATTTAAGGTTTAGGATTACACCCGTCAAACTCTCTTTACATAAGGCACATAATAACGTTATATAGCTGTGAATCGTTGGAGCTTCATAAGAAACACAGAATGGACTAAAATGAGCTGTGCAGCAGAGTGCGCTTAAAAACGACAATCTACACAACCCATGGCTTAACAGCAGTAACATTTAGCGTTCATAAAACTAACTCAGTTCACAGACAAAAGAAATGTGGTTTGCTGACTACATTTTCCTCCACATATCAGACACACCAATATTGTTAGCATGCGTCTATGGCGTTTTACATTGCATGAATTAGCCTAACGGCTAGCGGACTTTTCCGCTCCTTGCTTCTCGACAGATCACATTTGTTTCTACCGACAGCTAACAGACTTCTTACTCACCGCTGAGCTGTTTGAGTCACTGCACCCCCAACAGATCAGCACAGTTAAACTCCGACCTCTTCATACACTTTCAGCCAAGGAGTCTGAAGCAGAGCCGTTAATATCAACAAACCGCGCGAGAGAAAATAGCGATCTGCTGTACACCTCAATAAAACTTCTAACGGTTGCTGGGAGTTTTTATGGGCCGCGCTGCACAAAAGTAGGCCACTTGATTGGCTCAATTTAGTGTCAATAATGGGAACAGTTTTAACTCTTATATGACATTGATATTGCCACTTCTGGTACTTTTTCTAACATGGGCTACATGCTTGTTAAACATTTATTACAATGAGATGGTTTATTGAGTCCGTCCAATTTTTGAAGATTATTGAAATGTCAACTGTTGGGCGAATATTACTAAGCACAAATACGTAAAACCGGTTACATGAACAGGAGTAACTGAGTATCATATGAAAGAGCAAGAAATGTAATTAAAGATCAGATAGGCGTTTGCCTGGTGTGTATTTACTGTATATGAGATGGTCAAAATTGGGTTTGTCATTAAAAAAAGACGTATCTGAAGACAATGAAACCTCTGGTCATTTGAAAAGACTGTATGAAATAGACTTAATTCATTTGGCTTTATTTCTGTCACATTGTGTAAGAAAGCCCGCATACATGTGCAGGTCAGTTGTTCTTTTACTTCAAGGACTTACAAATTACAGGTTCAGGGATTCCAGCCAGTAGAGAGCTCAGTATAACACAGGGTACACACCAAACAAAGAGACAAGGACAATCAAGGAGTATTTATACAAAGCTAAATGAGGCAAAACTATCTCAAAACAGGTGAAGCCAATAAGTGAACTAATAAGACTGCCCCCCCCCCCCAAAAAAAACAAAACAAGGAAGTAAATAGACTTATACTAACACTGACCAGTAGAGGGGGGAAAGGAGATAAACAGAGGGACAGGGTATGACAGTTTCAGCCTGATGTGAATGCTAAACCTCTGAGAACTAGTTTAGTGTGTGTGAGGTGACGCATGTTTCCTTCACACTACTGTCTCCCTCCCTCTCCTCTCTTCAGTTTAGCATCTAAACTGGTCTATGGCCCCCAGCTATGAAGCTGTTACTGGACTATTAGCTGTTTTCCACTTTGTTCAGCAAAGTTTGCAGTAAGCATCATTTCTTAATGTTAATACAATGTTTATTTCAAAAAAGGGATAGTCATAGTTGAACACATTTAGCGTGTAATAACGTGGTACCAACAGTTCAGAACACATACATGTTTATACACACGTGTGCACACGTGTGTCTACATTCCATGCGACCCTCCATGGCATGACTGATGTTTACAAAGTCGAAATCTGATTGTGAAAGCTTCACTGTTTCAAGTTTATTTCATGTTTTGCTCATTAATTTACATTTGCTTTAAATATGATTGCATAAATTGAAGATAGTTGAGCGATAAAAAGTTAAAGGAAACAACTAGGGTTTGTGATCAGCCCTCACACAGGTTTAAAGGAACAAACGAAACTCCTCCGCAAAAAACAATAGTGTTCATACCACATCCCAGGCCCTGAGAGAGAGAAAGAGAGAGAGAGAAAGAGAGAGAGAGAGAGAGAGAGAGAGAGATGCATACAAGGTGACTAGTCTTGGAAAAACAGAAGAAAAGATATTTTAAACCATTTGTTTCTATCCCCCCCCCCCCCCCCCCCCCATTTGTTTCTTATTGTCTCTACGGCTGTTTGCAAAGCAGTCTTTAGTTTGGAGCAGAATCAACAGAATTTCACATAAGTCTGAGGAAAGTAGAAACTAGTTTGAACTGGTTTGAAACAAGTGATTGTGTTATATAAATAAATAAACGTTCAACAAAACAAGAACAACAACATGAAGAGAAAACATGAAAATGAGGAAACAGAGAAACAGCTCTTGAAATTAGCTTTACTGTGTGTGTGTGTGTGTGTGTGTGTGTGTGTGTGTGTGTGTGTGTGTGTGAGTGTGTGTGTGTGTGTGTGTGTGTGTGCACCATCCCTTTGAGTGACATTTTCGCTGTCTTTCCATGTGGTTAGGCCTACTTTGCATTTTTGGTGAAAAGTTGAGGTTGTTTTGTCATTTTGTCAGCAAACAAGCTTCCTCTCTCCTCTCTCCCAAGTTCATCTCTCTCTGTCTTTTTCCTGCTATAGTTATGTAGTGTTGTGTTTCTGTTCTGTTTCACTGCAGTGACCAGTGAAGGTTCATAAACAGCTTAATCTGCCTGCTTGACTTCAGGAGGGTATTCCAGAATGTGGGCTTAGTGAAAACTCAGGGTTAGTTAACTCAGAGTGAGCAGTAAACCTCCTAATAGAAGAGCTCTATAACTTTGTTTTACTAGAAGAATGAAGCCATAGGGCTCTTCTATTAGGAGGTTTACTACTTACTCTGAGATAACTAATTCTGAGTTTTTACTAAACCTGCTTTCTGGAACAGCCCCCAGGAGTGATGTCAGAGTAATATCTAATCCTCTTCCAGCCCTTTTTTCCTCTGTCGGTTCCCTTCCCGAATCTCTCTGTCTTTCTTGAGTACTGTGTCTACCCTCATAAACACATCAGCAAGCCTCCCCACCCCACCCAGACCCCGCCCCCATCTTACTGGCGTTCATCTCCAGGCAGTCCACATATCCTTTGTGTCGGTAGGTGGGCTCTCCTGGGGCCCAGGCTGAATAATCCCACGTAGACCCATCTGTCCAGATAAACTTCCCAGACTGAAAGAGAGAGTAAGTCATACGTTCAGTTACGAACCCGTAACAACACCACTCTCATTCACCCTTCCTTGGACCACTCCTGTTTGCTCTCTCTTACCATGAAAAGCTCGAAACCGCCCAACCAGATGCGAGGGGGACGGTTGTTGTGCTTTGGAAGGATATAGAGGACATCCCTGTTGGCCTGATAGTTGTGCAATGACACAAGGTGACCACCAGGGGTTACCGACCTGCAGTAATGCTGGGAAAAGACAGAGAGTTGCCTGCTACACTGTGGAGTGTGCTGGGGGAATATCACGACATGATATTTATCTTCAACAGAAACATATCATCTACATCTTTCTGAACTAAAATCATCAAATAAAGTTCCATCTTAGAATTATGATGGAAGAGAATGAAAACTGACTGGGCAAAGACATGAAATAAAACACGGTTGTGCTATGCTAATCTCTCTCTTACCTCAGCATTGCTGAAGTTCATCAAGTAGCTAAAATACTTGACACAATGGGAGCCAACCCTGTACCAGCTCTCATAGCCTGTCACTTCACAGGCTTTGGGCGCTTGTCCAGAAAAACGCGCCACATGATCAGGGTGACCAGCGGCATCTTTTGAAGGACAGAAACGACACAGTTTATTTACAATAACAATATTCAAGGGCACAGAACCATCTCAGTTCACAAGCCCAATGTGTGAAGACCAAAGTGCAAAGAGATATAATAAAGCTATATTAAGTGACGCTGTGTGCTGCATGTCAATAATGATATAATGTTGTAATAGTACCTCTCTTAAAGGACCAAGACACACTGCTCCCTATCAGCAGACAGGTCATTAACAGGCTGGTAAAGTTCATTCTCCCTCTTCTCTGATGATTCTTCTGGCACAGCAGGGCAGAGTCGCGGGTCACATATCACAGCAGTTCATAAACCTTTAGCTTTATGTATTTTTTTTTAGCTTTATGTCTTTCTATATTCTTATGCACTGTTTAACATTAGATTAAAATGATGCCCACTTTTAACCTATGCATTTTTTTCCATTCTTTTTTTTAATTCAGGTAAAAAATGCTTAAAAATTTAGAATACATGTTGGAAAACACAGACTCATCAGTTATTCGCACATAGCCAAGTGCAAAAGGATGAATGAAATATTGGAATTTCATCTGAAAGAGAGATGTTAATCAGGCTTATGATGATCGACACAGAGAATCTCATGACAACAGGATATTTCACACTGGTTTGAAACAAGCTCCATATCTTATCAGACAAACTGATAATCCTCTGTCCTGTGTTCATTCTTCTCCCTGCAGTATAATTCAAGCATTTGTCAGTGCTGATCTTGAGTGGTGTAAACTCACCTGATGCTACAGGAGGTGCACGCTGTTCTCCTCTGAACCTCGTCGCTCTCTCTCGAACTATATCAATGTTTTTCTCGCCTCCTCCCTCTTCACACCCCGTTGTGTCCTCCAATATGTCTGGCAATTTTAAAGCGAGAGGAAGAGCCTGCCAACTGTGTTAAAGTCATGTTAGCAAAAGGAAACTACTCTCCCAGTCCAGTTGACAAAAAAACCCCAACAATGCTACACTTTAAACAGTCACACTTTTCTCACAAACCACAGGGCTGAACCCTTCACACTGGTGAGAGCAAAAAAACCCTCATGTTGTTTTTAAGCAGGACAGAAAGTCCACAGTAGCCTCTGAACTTTGACACATGTTTGTTCAGAATGCCAGAATGAATTTGCTTTAAAACACACACACACACTTTTTTAGATGAAAAAGCAATAATACATATAATACAGCAAAAGCCACACTGATTCTGTCAAAACTCCTTTTGGTGTCTGATCCGTGTCTGTCCAAGAGAGGGCTCTTCACAGGCATCCATCCGCTGTAATGAGAACATGTGGTCTGTCATTTTTGACTGTCATGGATGGGAAAGTGAAAATGATGGTAGAGGAAACTTCTAGCAGTGTGTTTTGAGGCGACGGGGTCAGTTAGTGTTATTAAGGCTGATTTATACTTCTGCGTAGGCTCTATGTGGAGCCTACGCCACTGTGAGCATTTATACCTCTGTGTAGTGTATCTGCGTTGCTCTGTAATTACATCACCAAAACACTAGTTTGCGGTGGGATGTCTGTGCCACTGTGTTGATTTCTTCCTGCATTACAAACAATGGAGTAATGTTAAATAAAAAGTCAGAATTCAGTCCTTGCACAGCAATATCTGTAAAACAAGTTTTGCGTTCAAAAGGAGGACTAGTTTCTAAACTTTGCCGGACAAACAAATGGAGCTTTCAAAATAAGGAGTGTTCAGTTCGCCATTTTGCCGAAAATTTTCAATGGCGACTGAAACTGAGTTGGAGTTGGAGCTAATAAATGTTAAACAACAGTTACTTTCACTGAAATGACTACAACACGGAAAAGAGAGAAGTCATCGGAGGAGATGGAGTGTACAACCATTGAACTGATTGGCAGAAGGAGGGTGATGCTACCAAGCGGACCAATCACAGTTGTTGTGGTCTGCTTCAACGCGTGGCACAGCGACGCGTAGTTACATTTTTGGGGAGGTGCACATGTCAAAAGTGTTAAAAGATCTGAGTATGTGATTGGATGCAGGTGTTGGCTGGACTGAGGGGACTGGCCACCACAAAATGTGTCAATGGTACTCGGTGTAGAGCCAGTGCAGTATCATGTTCATCTGGGCTCCTCTGGGCTCTGAAGACTGGGATGATTTGAACCTTCACATTCCAGATTGTCTGCAGTTCCAGTTGCAGATCCTGGTATTCGCTGATTTTTTTTCCTGCTCGTATGGAATTGATAGGAATGTCTCAACCTCTGGCACTGGTTCAGGTTTTAGGAGCAATGGCTTCCAATGCACTGGGATCCAGTAGTGCTCACAGATGGTCCTGTGCACCAGTGCTGGGATGTTGTTGTGCCTCTTCAAGTGCTCAATGTTGGCGATCTTCTGGCATTCAGTCACCCGGTGGGTAACAGTCTCACCCTGTTACCTGCACGGTCTACACTAACGAGCGTCACTAATTTTCACTCTATGGCACTCGGTGTTCCTTGCCTGGTCTTCTACTGCCGCTTCTCGACCTTTTGGCTAAGATCAAGTGTAGTATCTGATCTTATCAGTTTAATATCTGATACGTCCCCTACCCGGGGACCATATATTAAATTGATTTTTGGAACAGGGAGATGGAATAGGGGGGCGGCACGGTGGCGCAGTGGATAGCGCTGTCGCCTCACAGCAAGAAGGTCTCGGGTTCGATTCCCGGCCGGGCAGCCAGAGTCCTTTCTGGTCTCGGGTTCGATTCCCGGCCGGGCGGCCAGAGTCCTTTCTGTGTGGAGTTTGCATGTTCTCCCTGTGTCTGCGTGGGTTTCCTCCGGGAGCTCCGGTTTCCTCCCACAGTCCAAAGACATGCAGGTTAGGTGAATTGGAGACACTAAATTGTCCCTAGGTATGATTGTGTGTGTGAGTGTGATTGTCTGTGTGTCTGCCCTGCGATGGACTGGCGACCTGTCCAGGGTGTTTCCCCGCCTTTCGCCCTGTGACCGCTGGGATAGGCTCCAGCAACCCCCGCGACCCTAGTTAGGATAAGCGGCTTAGATAGTGAGTGAGTGAGTGAGTGAGATGGAATAGGGGCTTGCTCCGTCCACTCCACGCATCGACCTGGTGTTGCAGTACCTCCAGAAACGGTGCACTCCCCACTCAGGAAAAATTATGGGCAGCTGTGGTCTAAAGGTTAGAGAACCGGGCTTGTGACCGGAGGGTTGCCGGTTCGATTCCCAGGCCCGACACCCACGGCTGTGTGCCCTTGAGCAAGGCACGTAACCCTAATGCTCCCCGGGCACAGAGGAATGCTGCCCACTGCTCCTGTGTCTGTTGTGTGTTCACTACTGGTGTGTTGGATGGGTTAAATGCAGAGACAAATTTGCTGTTCACAGTGTGTGTGTGCAATCACGGAGACTTAACTTAACTGATGCACTCAGCACATGATGTACATTTTCCCTTAACCCTTATGTGGAAATGAACATATCTAACAATCTCTCTCTCTGTCGAGCTACACGTGCTACTCCTGAGATACCAGAGATCCTGACTCCTCCTGCCCTCTGGACCGATCCAGCCTGGTGTTCTCATCTTTGCCTGGTCTTCTACTGCAGTGATGAGAGTTTCTGTTGATGCCTCCAGGCCAGCTTCCCTCATCCATCTTTGTGTCTCGTCCACAGTGGTTTGTTCCACTGCCCGTGCAGGGTCTTGTCTCTACAGATCGTGATGGTGTCTTCCATCTGATCTCACCTCCAGGCCTTGGCTCCTTTGTTTCGTTTCTTGTACACTCATCCTAGACGGATTGCCTGGACGACTGTGTCCTTACCTTGCTTGGGTGACCATTCAGTCAGATTGAGTTCCTCTGCTCTGACGGCTGGTTTGATGTTTCAGAGGCCTCTTCTTCCTCGGTCCCAGGGGACATGGAGGCAGTGGATGTCTGTCTTGGGATGGAGGGCTCTGTGCATGGCCATCAGTTACCTTTGTCATTCGGTCCAGTCCCTGCCACTGACTCTTCCACTGCCTATCAGATGATTCCCTCCAGTGTGGCTTATTACTGGGGGGGGGGGGGGGGGGGGGGGGGGGGGGGGCATAGCTGTTAAGTGCTTGGATGTTGTTCTCTCCATTCAGCTTGGGCTTTTGACCTCAGAATTCATATCGGTCTATGTTTGCCAGCGCTTGTGACTGTCTTCTTTACCTTTTCTCACAGGATCTCCTGATGTTGCCACATTCTGAGCTCCCTGAAGCCATTCTTGACATCTGTATCTCTGATGTATCCTCCTTCCAGGTTCAGTACTTCCCTCAGTACTTGTGAAGTTGCCCCACTTGATGATGAGCCAAGTGGATTTGTCTGGTCTGAACTTCATCTTGATGTCATCTGAAAAGTCTTCACTGTCTAGTTCCTTCCAGACTTCAGTTTGAATCTTACACCTGATGTCTTGAGTAGTTGGCACAGGGGGTTTGGTGTCACACAGAACAGGAGAGCAGTATTATAATTAGTAGTAGTAGCAGAAGTAGTAGCAGAATTGCAGTATTGCATACATCTGATTATCCACCAAGTGCAATTTGATATTTGACCAGCAGGTGTCCCCAGCGTTGCATGATATAATCTGCTTTTCTCACAGCATTTTCTAAAAAAATAAGATATATTTTTAATGAAATGTTAGAAACTTTTTTCAGCCATATGTCACACAGTCCCCCCCCCCCCCTTTTTTTTCATATTCATTGGGGAAGTGTCTCTGTCTCTGTCCTATAAACACGTGTGGTGGAACACTTGTGTCTCCAGGTAAAACAGTTGTACCCAGTAATATTAGACTGGCAGTGGATATTTCAGTAGGATTCATGGCTATGATGCATAGACGTGTTTAACATTTACAGCCTGTACAATCCCAGCCATGAAACCTACTGACTAGTGTGATATTGCCTGTTTGTAATAACCAAATACTGTAATATCAGTAACACTAGTGAAATTTTATCACACTTTTTAAACAATGGTCTTTCTTTGTAACCACTACCTTGTACTTCTGTTTTATCTCTTTAGGTTCATGTCAGTGCTGAATACCGTGGCCTGTCATTTTGCTACGTCTTGATGAGAAGCATAGGAAACCTCTATTTAAGTATCAATATGTCATATGGCAGAGGGGAAAAACAGTTTATATCTTCGTGCCAAAATACATAGGTATATGCCATAGTTACAGAATACAGACTTGGCAGCGTTCACTTTTGTGTCGGCTTAGTCGTAAGCTTATTTGAAACCAGGAGATAAGCTGCTTCAAAGGAGCAAAGGTAATTGGACTGTGTGACTACGGGATGCTCCTGCTGCAACTAATGGATTTTTGACCCCACTGCCCCCAGAGAGACCCCTTTATGTGCCGTCCAGTGCGCATGCCCGGTGCTCGTGACGCCGCGTGTGTATGCGATCTGTTCATTATTTGGCCACCGGAGAAGCGACGGGCTCAGAGGGGATCCCCGGGATTTTTTTTTACACCGAATTACTGGGATTATAAACAGTAACTGAGCGCTTGGAGGTCCCAAAGGGAAAGTATCATAGCATCCCCTCCTTCTCTGTAAGTTTCTTTACATGGATAGTGGTAGTTGAAAATTTTTGTTATGGATTTAACGACCTCGAAGTTTTTCTCCTAGACTTAAGTTGGAGAGCTAGCTGTGCTAACGAGCTAGCAATAAGCTAACGATACCTATCGCTATCTATCTCTCTAATTAGCCATACACCTAGCTAACCTTAGCTAGCTAGCTGTCTCGCTAGCCAGATACGGGTTGCTTAGAACAAACCGTCATTAGTGAGTCGGGATGAGCTGTTTGATATATTACTTAAAACTTTGGTAGAATAAGAAATTTTCTTAAAGTCTCAGAATTCCGTAGTGTGTTTAGTTATTGGGGTAATTCGAGTATTTTATGCTGTTTGTTGTGGAAACTGTCCAGCTAGTAAGTTGCGTTTTCAGTGTCGGGATGTCTGTCTGTCCGTCGGTCTGTCTATAAGAGATACATTAGCTGGCTAGCGATCCTGGTGTCCGAGTGGAGTTCCTGGTAGCCAACTAGCTGGTCTAGTTTATTATTTTGACAAATATGTAAGTTTCAACTTTGTTCGGATTATGGAAAACATTCCTCGCTGTATTATGGGATGCCAATAATAGTGGGAGCATCGCACATTTTTAATCGAAGACAGATTCCCGGAATACCAACCAAGCCAGCTTGTTCTGAAACTTGATTGTTTTCAGTGCTCATCAAAGCTAAACAGCTAACTGAATGTTAGCCAGTCAGTTAGCCGGGGTAGCTGGTATCGCCAGCCAACATTTGCATGTGAGTTATTCCAGCCAGTGGTAATTTGTCATGCCACTCTGTTAGGTTGCTGACAAGCTAGATAAATATCTATCCGACTGATGATGGTACTTAATGGAAAAGTTGCCAAATATCGTTGTTAGTGCAGCCATCAAAATAACTTTAACACATGTAATTTAGGGGAAAAAACTTTGACTGCCTTTTAAATGTTTATATACATATACTTATTTATTTGGACGATAAGACACCGTGCCATTGTTGATGAGTTTTTCGCAGTGAGTCTTGAGGTTCGTTGTGCCGTAATGGTGGATTAATTGTGAGTAGTTGCCACAAGCCCCGAGCCGTTTTAACCCTGCTGGCAAGGACTTATTACTGGCATGACCCAGTGTCAGAATAAAAGTCCACCCACCGGCCGTAGCTCTCTGTTCACACAGCTTTTTTAACAACTCTGCGGTGAACCCAGGCGATGCGGCGCGTGACGCGACCGTTACGTTAATTATTTCTTGTTTGTTGTAAAAATCAGTCTCATTGTGTGATCACTGTAGTCACTATATCACACTATTAATCCTGTCAACACTATTATCCCAGCTTAATGCTTTTGTATGGTCCTCAGAGCTACACATTAGTAAAAACAAACGACACTGTCATCAGCCATGGAAATACGTACTTGCACAGATTCCCGTGCGTCTTTAACCCTGTGAACTATGGAAGGTTGCAGTGTAGTGAAATACTGGAGGATGGAGGAGACCACTGTTCACTCAGTTATTCCCACTGCACCATAGGTGCCCAGGAAACAGTGAGGTACACAGTGATGTGATGTAGAACCCTGTTGTCACTCTCCTCAGGGAACACATACACAGTAGCATTTCCTGGGATTCACAGCAGCAGTGTGCTGGGATTGGTTCCCATGAGCACACCTCTGCTCTACACAACACCGCCTAAGCCAGGAACTCCACCCTGGACCCCGCAGAGCAAACACTTTTTATTTTTTTTTAAACTCATGGTAGTCGTTTTCACAACCATACGGCCAAGCTTGTGTCAAAAAAGGCATTACCTGATGAGTGGTGGATGGATGATGGTGTGGATTGAGGTGTGTGGGTGTGATGCTGGCTCTGAAGAGCTGTGTAGTGTTGGGTGGGTGGAAACCATGTTTGAATTCGGATCTTGCTCCCTTAACGCTTTGCCCCGGCCGCCATCCACAAAGACACAGACTACACAGATCGTTACGTAAACCCTAAAATCTTTGGCAGGAGACAACGTTTCACTGGCCCCGTAAGGCATCTGTGTTGCAATGTGAAGACCAGCATTGTTCATCGTCTGTTAGAAATTGCTGAACATGTTTCTGTGTTTTCGAAAAGAGCTGGGTGTTTTTCTGGTGTTCATATTTGATCCAGATGGAAACCTGTTGTCTTTGAACTGATTTGAATGCATGTAAACATTGCTATTTTGTGCAATTTAATTAAAGATGACAGTGGTAATCTCTTTTGCTTATGTACTTAATGGTTTAAAACATGATGGTTGTCACTGCAGACAACACAGCAGTGACACTGAAGCGTTCATGTCATCTGGACTGGTTTGGTCATTTGGACTGGCTTTGGTCATTTGGACTGGCTTTGGTCATTTGGACTGGCTTTGCGGTATTCAGGTTAAAAGAGATGGGGCATGACCTGTGGATGACGGAGAGATCAGTGAACATAAAATGCACCTGTACTACAAAACGCACCTGTACTCCCACTCCTCATCTCTGTTCACGTCACACGGGTCGGCCTGTCGAGACCAGAGCAGCAGACATGGACAGAAGTTCCGTCTTTGTGTCTTCGGCGTGGAGATGTATACCTGCTCCTGGCAGTTCTCTCTTTAGGGATTCAGTGCAGGCGCCCAGTCCCTCTGGGTCAGATGTAGTGTGCATGTCTCTTTAGATGTCTCCAGTGTGTGGCCTGCCGGCCTTCAGAGGAGCTGTGAGAAAATCACAGTTTAAAATGATGTGCCTGACTCCACTGTTATGCCATACCTCAGACAGGAACCTAATGACAGCTCTGTAGGGTAGAGATACTGCAGTGACATCTCCTTATTGTGGCCCATGTTTACACTGTGTTTCCATGTGGAAAGAGATTTGGTAATATTGCATTTTTTTGTGCATTTGGCAAATTTGCAGAGGGAAACCCAATGAATGTTGAGGGTTTTGTAGTAAGGCCTCAGAAACTTTGTAAGACATCATTAAATAAAGTTCACAGCGTGAGGTGACGTGCCAGTGAGGAAGCATTGCTTTGTGTACTGTTTGTTCAGCATTTACTAGTGGAACTTGACTTTGGAGTTTCAGATTGAGTAGTCAGAGAGCTTCAGACGTGTGTTTGAACTCAGCGTTTCTTCAGACACGCACAGAAGGTTATGAGTTCTCTGGTAGAGACTGATGGCGTAGATGACTTCTTGGTTGGAAAAGCTGTTGGCCGGCTCCAGTAAGGAAGTGCTGAACTGGTCCCAGCGGAGAGTGACTGTGGGAGAGAAGCTGAGGCAACCAGAGGCTGGTCAGACGTCTCTGAAATGGAGAGATTGAGTGCTAAACAGGAAATGTGTGAGAGAGAGAGAGAGAGAGAGAGAGAGCCACGTGGCTAGGCCTGAAACCTCCCTGTCCCAGCCTGACTTCCTGCTCCGCTGCACTGGACCCAGGGCTGACTCTGTTCACTCAGACACAGTCAGTCTGTAGGGTGTCTGAAATTCCCCCATTTCACCATCCCTTTGGCAGTTTGTCAGGCACCAGCTCAGTGCTGGGAGTGATCAGAACGCTGCTGTTATGTTTCAGTACACTCACATCTCCACACACCACGCTTCCCTTTTTAACAATTAATACCTCATCATGCTGAAGGCTCAACAAGTCAGCAGCTCTTAAAAATCCACGCTGTGTTTACTGCAGCTTTATTCTATTGATGTCGTGTTGAGTACTTTGGAATGAGAACAGATGGTGGGTTAGTATGAGTTTGTTTATATGCATTAGAAGTCATATCAGTTATCACATTTAGACCTTGATTAAAGTTGGTTTGGGGTGAATTTAAATGGGTCTTGTCACAGAATGGGTTATTCTGTGAGCACTAGAGGTACCCCCCCCCCCCCCCCCCCCCCCCCACTCTCCCAGGAGTTGTAGAAGAATCCAACCCAGTGGCATGCTGTTCCAGATCGTCTCTAACAATGCTGTGTGTTTTCAGCTTTGCTGACACTGCAACTCTGGAACACTCAGTGCCGTAGCGACACGACTGTCAGATCAAGCCTTTCCCCCGGGAGCCATGGCAACTTGTTTGTGTGTGCGCGCGTGCGCGAGTGTAACTTGTGTGTAATGTACTGTTCACTCCTGATATCCAGAGACTGACTTGACTCACAGATATTGGGTCTGGCCAAACTCGTGTGTTTGGCTGTTTGCCCCTGTGTTTGTAAGTTGCTGATAACTGCTGTGTCAGTCATGGGTGAGTCTATGAGTTTGCTACTGTAATCAGAACCTTAGATGCAGCTGTAGACCATTATGCGGTTTTGTGGCTTGCCTGATCAATAGGAATGATTGTGTTTGGTGTTTTTTTTGGCGTATGCCTGTTAGTTGCTGTTAATCCATTTTACCCTGTTAATCCATTACGGTGGGTCTCGTAGAAACTGATTCCGCCTTTGCTCCTGTTTGACGTGACTCTATCCTACTATAATGTAGTTTTCAGTCTCTTGATAATTGGATATTCAGTCTCCTGGTTATGAGAGACTTTGTTATGCAGAAAACTGAGCGATTTCCACTTAGAGGCAGGGCAGGCCAGAAGCACGGTCAGAAACAGAAATAGCTGTTGGTGTTTTTAGTCTTCCACTAGGCTTCGGAACTGGGCTTTAATAGGTGGAACCACACAGTCTGCTGACCTGGATTCAGTCTGTTTTTCCCCCAGTAGAAAGAGGCATAGCTGGTCAGCTGTTTTCTAATTACTCTTTTAGTGCCATTGTTTCCCAGGATATGCGTCAATGGCCATCTCTTACTGCCGTTCATATTCAGTCAGAGATCTGCTTATTAGGCACGACGTTGACTGCGTCTCATAGAGAATCGTTCCCAGAAAAGGAAGTCATTTTTTTATTCCCTCCTTTCACATGAGTCCGTGATAGACCAGAGCAGGTGGGAACCCTTGGGCTGATGATTTGCTCCTCATCATTACGAGATGATGATTGTTCGTGCCGTTGGACGAGGCCGTCCAAAGCGTGTGCTGTCACTGCAACCGCTTCACCTGCGACCCCACACTTCCACTCAAAAAAAACCCCCCAAAACAAACCAGATAGCTCTGCCAATGAACGGGTGATCAGTGTATCCAGAGACAGTGTAGAAAATCACACGACCGCCTGCCTCTGTAATGGTTCCAGGCCAGGCTGTGGGTTGTGAACAGGAACGATTTAGGTCAGAAAATCTCTTGACTGTCTTGTCAGGACCTCAGCGGCTGTCCGGTTGACCGTTACCTGTCCTGTACCAGTCCTGTTGTTCCCCTAGATTGAGGACCGCTGTCCTCATTAGTGTGGACTCTGTGTCTGAGGCCGGTCAGTCCCTTGCCTCTGCTGTTCTTCCTCTTCCCCAGTTAGGCATGGCACTGAATGCATCTGGGCTACACAGCCACGTAGCCTCTGAAAACATGGCCCAGAGTTATGAAGATACAGCTCCGTTCCCCTATTAATTATTCACACGCTGTGATCCAGACGTGTTCCTTTGTCTAATGAGAGAGAACTTATGTTTGGTGTTGATGGAGCAGATCGTTCCGTCAAATTTAGTGATGTGTCTGGCATCAGTGTGTTTTTAATGGGAGGTTTTGACTGCTCTCATCTCTCTTTGATGACTTTCATTTCGTAGGGTCTTGCAGTTCAGTGTTTGTGTATGTATTCTCTCCAAGCCCGTTTGAGAACACTCTCTCTCTCTCTCTCCCTCTCTTTCTCTCTCACTCTGTGTGTGTGTGTGTGTGTGTGTGTGTGTTACGTGTGTGGGGGATGGGTGCAAGTGTGTGTGTGCAATGGGGGAGGAGTTTCCTTCTGACTATGCTCTTAGATTGTGTGTGTGTGTGTGTGTGTGTGTGTGTGTGAGAAAGAGAAAGAGAGAGAGAGAGAGAGAGCATTCTTTTGTGGCCACGTGAGGAGGCTGTACCTTCTCGTCGTGTGTGTTGTGCTGTTGCTGTGGGCCACGCCAGGTGGAGCTTGTGGCAGACGGAGGGTTAATGTCGTCCATTTTGTTAGGTAACACCCTTGTGGCCTCATGATCTGTCAGCCGTGTTAAAATGGCAGAAGTTTAACTCTTCGCGTGCTGGGCTGAGGCAGTCAGCAGGGGGCACCCTGAGTTTGAGCACTACACTGCCAGAAGATTAACAGCGTGAGAGAGAGAGGGAGATCATCTAATTGTGTTGTCCACTCTTTGTGTCTCAGGCTTGTGTTGGTTTGCCTCAGCATTGCGAGATTCCCCACTCTGAAAGGCCAAAGCAGCTGTCTGATTTTGTTTTACCCTGTGGTTTCTGATTGGACGTCTCCAAATTAACCACATAGAGCAGTGGCAGAAACGTACCACGGACTGTATTTGGCTCCACACATTAAGTATCAGATAAAAAAAAAAGAAAAAGAGGGGGAAAAAAGGGCAGCGTGATGGTTCAGTGGTTAGCACCGCTGCCTCACAGCAGGAGGCCCTGGGTTTGAATCTCAGCTGTCCCAGGTCCTTTCTGTGTGGAGTTTTACGTGTGCTCCCTGTGTTTGCCTGGGTTTCTGCCGGGTGCTCCAGTTTCCTCCCACCATCAAAGACATGCACAGTACCAGTCTAAAGTTTGGACACACCTTCTAAATGATTTTTTTTATATATATATATATATTCTACATTGTAGAACAATGCTGAAGGCATCAAAACAATGAAATAACACATATGGAATTATGTAGTAAGCAAAAAAAAAAGGGTAAACAAAGCAAAATGTTATATTTTAGATTCTTCAAAGCAGCTACCTTTTGCTTTGATGACAGCTTTGCACACCCTTGACATTCTCTCAACCAGCTTCATAAGGTAGTCACCTGGAATGTTTTTCACTAGTCTTCTTCCCATTGATGCTGAGCGCTTGTTGCCTGCTTTTCGTTCACTCTGCGGTCCGCCTCATCCCAGGCCAGGTCGTCTGATGCAGCACTCATAGATCCATCGCTCTCCCTCTTGGTCAAATAGCCCGTACGTAGCCTGGAGGTGTGTTTTGAGTCACTGAAAAACAAATGATGGTCCCACTAAGCACAAACCAGTTCGGATGGCATGTCGCCGCAGGGCGCTGTGGTAGGGCTCGACAGCGCAAGCGTTTCACTGGCATCTGTGCGAACTGTAAAATGTGTTTAGGAGGATATGCGTCACGTGTGTGAATAAAAAGTATTCAGACAAAATTCAGCCCAGGCAGCTTCTGTTTTTTTTTTTCCCCTCAACAAAATGGTTGATAACACAACAACAATGACGATGACTCCGTCACTGCGCTGGACCAATGTTGTCTGTTGAAGAAATCATGTGATCCACTGGTCAGCGCAAAGGGCCCTCCACTAGAGCAGTTTGATCCCGGTCCTGCTGTGGAGCGCTGGCGGAGCTCAAAGCGGGCCGGACCACCTGCTGACAAAAGCTGCTGGGCCAGTGATATCCTCTGTGTCTAAACAGACTGAACAGGCTTTTTTGGGCATTTAGAACTGAGGAGAACTACTTTATTTTAGAGGTGTCCACACTGTTCACACTGTTTCTGTGGTTTATACCTACACTTTAAAGCAGTTTAATTACAGAATTATCAAGTAAATACAGTTTGAAGCGGAAATAATTAAAAACCTAGTGCGCTTTTTTGTATTCAAGTAAATTTAATCATTTTGCCTATAAATCCCTTTATTAAGGAAATCCCTTTATTAAGGAAAAACACGTTTGATACATTTTCATCGCGCTGAGGGCTGGGCGATGTGGCCTATAAACAGTATTGTAATATTTTTAAGCTGTATTGCGGTAGACAGTATATATCTCAATATTTTGAAATCTCCTCTAAAGCACTTCATAAATGCTCAGTTTGACCCTCTGAGACGTACACTCAGGCTAGTATGATCATTGCTACCTTCTGTGGCTGTGGTTTTGCTGCTTATTGAGCAGATAACCGTTGTTTGTTCAACGTCTTCCTTGCGATACCCAAACCACTGCCAGACGATGGATCCAGCGCTGTTTCTTTTCTGGAAACAATTCGTCCGCCTCCATCTTCTGTTACCGTTTCCGAACTCAGCACATATAAACTCGCTTTGGCGCTTCACGTCTCTCTCCATGCTCTTTCCCTGTTCCCTACAGATACACAAACGCACGTTTCACTTATAGCCCTATACGTCACACACACGTATAAACTCGCTTTGGCGCTTCACGTCTCTCTCCATGCTCTTTCCCTGTTCCCTACAGATACACAAACGCACGTTTCACTTATAGCCCTATACGTCACACACACGTATAAACTCGCTTTGGCGCTTCACGTCTCTCTCCAGGCTCTTTCCCTGTTCCCTACAGATACACAAACGCACGTTTCACTTATAGGCCTATATGTCACGCACACGTGCCCAGGAGAGGGGTCTGGACGGGCAGGCGGGCGAGTGTGTGTGGCTTATGTATGTGAGGTTTTTTTCTTTTTGTGTCTGAGAGGGAGCCATTGGAGAGAGCGAGAGAAGCGAAGCGCCAAAGCGAGTCTCATGCAGGCAGCTTAAAAAAAATTACGTGACAATTTGTACTCGACGTTCGCGGTGTAGTCACTTACTACACTGCACGTAGAACAAGCCGCGATACTATAATGAGCTTATCCTCTGCGGCAGAGGTGACCCTTGGTCTTTGTTTCCTGGGGCGGTGCTCATGGGGCGGTTTCATCACAGCGTTTCATGGTTTTTGTGGCTACACTTGAAAATGCATTCAGAGTTCTTGAAATTTTCCAAATTCACCGACCTTCGTGTCTTAAAAGTAGTGATGGACTGCCATTGCTCTTTACTTAGTTGAGTGGTTGTTGCTGTAATATGGATAACTAGTGTAGTCAATTGGGGCTATTTACTGTATACTAACACTACCTCGGCACAATGCAACTGATGGTCTCACACGAAGAAGTAGTTCTTTATTTGTCACACACATACTGAGCAGTGAGCAGTGAAATGGAGCCTCTGCATTTAACCCATCCTAACACCCTAACACTAGTGAGCTCACACACGCACCATGAGCTAGGAGCAGTAACGCATTAAGAAGGCAAGAAATTCCATTAATGAACTTTTGACAAGGCACACCTCTTAATTGAAAACCATTCCATGTGACTACCTCATGGAGCTGGTAAAGATAATGCCATTAGTGTGCAAAGCTCTCAAGGCAAACAGTGGCTACTTTGAGGAATCTAAAATATGAAACATTTTGTTTTTTTAAATACTTTTTTGTTTACTACATAATTCCATATGTGTTACTTCCTAGTTTTGATGTCTTCAGTATTGTTCTACAACGTAGAAAATAAGAAAAATACAGAAAAACCCTTGAATGGGCAGGTGTGTCTAAACGTTTCACTCGTATGTTAGGGTTAACACTCCTGTTAGTGCCTTGACCAAGGCACCGGTGAAAAGAACTGGAACTGGTCCCCGGGCGCTGCATTGCGGCTGCCCACTGCTCCTAGCTCCTAGAGTGTGTGTGAGCTTACTGCTCCTAGTGTGGTTGGGATAGGATGGGTCAACCTAATTCTGTTTTTTTTATGGATAAAACCAGAATTATTAAATAGAGTACAGATTCAGAAACAGTGTAAAAACCAGTAAACTGTAGAGTGTCATTTGGGGACTTGAGACAGAAGTTGAAAGTGTGATGAATGAGACTGCTGTGGACTCCTGCTCCTCGACACGAGACGCTGATGCTCTCCGCTGAGTGAGCTGCGTTTTACAGCGGTTTCACGGGCCCCATCACTCTCCATTCACTACAGACGTACGCTGACGTAAAGTGATGGATGCCTTTGGGTTTGTTTGGGCATAATCTGCTAATAAACACTGTGTAGTAAAATGTGATATGGTTCTGTTACCCATTTATTTGAAGGTATATACAGAATTATTTACTAATATGAACAGAGCAGGCCTCCAAATCCGCCAGCGAAAACTGTATTTGAGTCACTGTGTGAAAATGGTGACGCTGCTGGACTTGAGAGATCATACTCTGGCCTTTTCTGGTTTACAACGTAACTGACTGTACGTGGGGAGGGGGGGGATGGGGTTGTGTGTTTCCATGGACTCGTGTCAGTCATATAGAATCTGTTTGACACTGAGTGTGTGTTGGTGTGTGGTAGTGTTCGGTGTTGTGGCGGTTGTGTTGTTAGCATATAGATGTGCTCTCTTGAGGATGGCTCTGATCTCTGGAGTTTAGTTTTGTGTGCTGTAGCATTGATAAGTGCTGATGGTGTTGAGTAGGGCTGGGCAGTATGGCCTAAAATTTATATCAGGGTATAATTTGAAGCACAGACGGTAGCGGTATATAGCGGTATATTCGTTTTTCTTAAAAGTTCAATATAAATGCTTCTGAAAGGGTAAAGCACTGGTATGGCAACTGCATGGCAGTTAGTACTGTCCTCTTAACTGTAGGGACATATTTCACATAGTGCAGACGTATTTTAAGAACATTTATCGTGTAAAACTGCAATAATAGATAGAAAAAAAAAAATACAAAACCTTGTATTAACACCCCTTGCAACCACTTTCATCTGACATAATTTGCAGTTTATCATTGTCTGCTTTTTGTCTGACTTTTTAAACCTGAACCGTGTCTATATAATGGCAGTTGCACCAGTCTTTTTTTACCATCTCCACCTCCTCTTTTTTTTATCACCTCCTCTTTGTTGTGTACAGCGCTTTCAGCCATTTCTTCGTTTCCAAATAAAGCAACGTGGGTTCTCACGTTTTCCAGACGATTCGCTGGCACAAACTGATGGCGACCAGCGTTGCCAGATGTATGATAATTATCGTATTTCAAAAAGTCGTTCGTCTCAATAAATCCGTGTTTTCTAAAATCACACATCCTTGCCTATTTGTTCTCTTGGTTATGACTTGTTGGTTACGACAATTTTCCTCAAAACACAATCGTTTTAAGCCTCTGGGACGACACTTTAACTCTGGCAACGCTGATGACGACAGAGCCTGTGGCAAATCTTCTTCTTTCCGGCAGACTAGGCACGGTTTAGTGCATTGGTGCCTACAACGGGCGTCATCACGTCATTGCCACTTAAGATCTGTGAGAGCTGTACCGGTCAGCACGGTATCGTCAAAAGCCATACCGTAGGCCAAATTCATACCGGTGTACTTTCTGTACCGTTTATACCGTCCACCCCTAGTGTTGAGTTGTGTTCAGTCGTGGATGACTCTGTGTGTGTGTGTGGTGTTTATTCTGCTCTTGAAGCGGGGGGGGGGGGGGGGGCATTAAACGGGGCTGGAGGAGGAGAAGAGAAAATCTCCCCTTCCCCACCTCTCCTCAGCCTGACATGACCAGACACGCCAGCCCATCCCTGGCATGTGCCTTAAAGACGCTCTCACACACATCAGACTTTACGTAATGCTGCTTAAGCTATGTCAAGGCGAATCTCAACAGCCTGGGCATCTTCCTCCTCTCAGACGGAAACGACAGACATCAGGAGCTCGTCCTGACTGGGTTTTGTTTGTTTGTTTGTTTTGTTTCCTGTTTTGTGTGTAGGAGTCTGACCGGCTATGTGGTGTAGTGTGATGCTCTCATGCCCCTGGTACTCTGGCTGTCAGTCACAGCCGTGGCCCATGGTGAGCCCACCCCTCCCTGCATGGGCAGACGTGACGTTGACAGACGGCTTGTCTGTGAGCACAGGGTTTAAGTGGGATTAAATTGGCCTGACATTAAATCTGAGACAGATTTTCTCAACAGCCCAAAGCTGAAAGTACACAGTGATCTAGGTCTCGGCCAGCTCCTGCACCCAGAGGTGGAGTGGCTGGGTGAGTGTGTGTGGTGTGAATGAGTGAAGGCCAGAGGTGGAGTGGTTGGGTGAGTGTGTGTGTGGTGTGAATGAGTGAAGGCCAGAGGTGGAGTGGTTGGGTGAGTTTGTGTGGTGTGAATGAGTGAGGGCCAGAGGTGGAGTGGTTGGGTGAGTGTGTGTGTGGTGTGAATGAGTGAGGGCCAGAGGTGGAGTTGTTGGGTGAGTGTGTGTGTGGTGTGTGGTGTGAATGAGTGAGGGCCGGAGGTGGAGTGGTTGGGTGAGTGTGTGTGGTGTGAATGAGTGAGGGCCAGAGGTGGAGTGGTTGGGTGAGTGTGTGTGTGGTGTGAATGAGTGCGGGCCAGAGGTGGAGTGGTTGGGTG
This sequence comes from Chanos chanos, assembly GCF_902362185.1. Lineage (NCBI taxonomy): Eukaryota > Metazoa > Chordata > Actinopteri > Gonorynchiformes > Chanidae > Chanos > Chanos chanos. Next base: position 1,388,602 of record NC_044503.1, on the reverse strand, counting down.
AGTGTGTGTGAGTGTGTGGTGTGAATGAGTGAGGGCCAGAGGTGGAGTGGTTGGGTGAGTGTGTGTGTGGTGTGAATGAGTGAGGGCCAGAGGTGGAGTGGTTGGGTGAGTGTGAATGTGTGGTGTGAATGAGTGAGGGCCAGAGGTGGAGTGGTTGGGTGAGTGTGTGTGTGGTGTGAGTAGGTGAGGGCCAGAGGTGGAGTGGTTGGGTGAGTGTGTGTGTGGTGTGAATGAGTGAGGGCCAGAGGTGGAGTGGTTGGGTGAGTGTGAATGTGTGGTGTGAATGAGTGAGGGCCAGAGGTGGAGTGGTTGGGTGAGTGTGTGTGTGGTGTGAATGAGTGAGGGCCAGAGGTGGAGTTGTTGGGTGAGTGTGCGTGTGGTGTGAGTAGGTGAGGGCCAGAGGTGGAGTGGTTGGGTGAGTGTGTGTGTGGTGTGAATGAGTGAAGGCCAGAGGTGGAGTGGTTGGGTGAGTGTGAATGTGTGGTGTGAATGAGTGAGGGCCAGAGGTGGAGTGGTTGGGTGAGTGTGTGTGTGGTGTGAGTAGGTGAGGGCCAGAGGTGGAGTGGTTGGGTGAGTGTGTGTGTGGTGTGAATGAGTGAGGGCCAGAGGTGGAGTGGTTGGGTGAGTGTGAATGTGTGGTGTGAATGAGTGAGGGCCAGAGGTGGAGTGGTTGGGTGAGTGTGTGTGTGGTGTGAATGAGTGAGGGCCAGAGGTGGAGTTGTTGGGTGAGTGTGCGTGTGGTGTGAGTAGGTGAGGGCCAGAGGTGGAGTGGTTGGGTGAGTGTGTGTGTGGTGTGAATGAGTGAGGGCCAGAGGTGGAGTGGTTGGGTGAGTGTGAATGTGTGGTGTGAATGAGTGAGGGCCAGAGGTGGAGTGGTTGGGTGAGTGTGTGTGAGTGTGTGGTGTGAATGAGTGAGGGCCGGAGGTGGAGTGGTTGGGTGAGTGTGTGTGGTGTGAGTAGGTGAGGGCCAGAGGTGGAGTGGTTGGGTGAGTGTGTGTGAGTGTGTGGTGTGAATGAGTGAGGGCCAGAGGTGGAGTGGTTGGGTGAGTGTGTGTGGTGTGAGTAGGTGAGGGCCAGACATACAGAGCACAGCCGGGAGAGGATCAGCTCTAAACAATGCTCAGCTCTAAATGATGCTCTCTTTACTCTTTTACCAGCCACCACAGTAGGCCCTTCACAGAGACACGGGTCTGTTTCAGAGATCTGTGCAGTGGTGTGGCGTTCAGAATGAGCTGTTACTGATGCATACACATGCACTAAGTTCATTTTCACGCACGCAGGCACACACACGCGCGCACACACACACACTAAGTTCATTTTCACACACACACGCACGCACGCAGGCAGGCACACACACACGCGCACACACACACACACACATACGCACACATGCAGATTAATGTCATCCCCGCACTTCCCTGCACCACACCTCGTGAGTGTTTGTGCCTGTGTTGCTAAGCAGCGAGCATACAGAGCTTTAAACGTGACATCGTTGGTTCTGTGTCTGATGAACCTTGTGCTCCAGAGACAAGTCCCGTTACTCCTGCTGCTCCTCCACTCCTAAAACTCTCATCTCACACGCTACCCTGTGTGAGGAGGTCCTAGACTCCCCCGTCGGACATACACACAGCTGTATGACCAGTGGATCCAGTAAGCATCAGTCCAGTATCCTAAATCATCAGTGTTCACATTAACTGAAATCTTCAAAGCAACCCACTCCCAAAACACTGGCTTTGTACATGCACATGCACACTGACACACACGGGCACCCACACCCTGTTTAATTGAGACAGTGTGGCTGATGTTTTATTGTCCCTGCCTCTCACGCTCACAGTCTTGGCTCACAAACTTTAACTCTAACCAGATTCCCCATTTATGACGATGAAAGATATCTCACCATCGCAGAGTTTGGCTCAAGAGTTACTTATATTTCCCTGGCATAGACTGTCTGCCTGCCTGCCTGCCTACCTGCCTACCTCTTTGTCTGCCTGCCTGCCCATCTGCCTGTTTGTCTGTCTGCCTGCCTGGATGTTTGTCTGTCTGCCTGCCTGTTTGTCTGGATGTTTTGCACACAGTCAACAGTGATCATTCCCAGACCTGGCAGGTCATGAGGGGGTGCAAGATGAACAGGTTTCTATTGTTTTGGTGTTCAGGGGAAGAAATGATGCCCTATGGTTTTGGTGCTCAGGGGAAGAAATGATGCCCTATGGTTTTGGTGTTCAGGGGAAGAAATGATGCCCTATGGTTTTGGTGTTCAGGGGAAGAAATGATGCCCTATGGTTTTGGTGCTCAGGGGAAGAAATGATGCCCTATGGTTTTGGTGCTCAGGGGAAGAAATGATGCCCTATGGTTTTGGTGCTCAGGGGAAGAAATGATGCCCTGTGGTTTTGGTGTTCAGGGGAAGAAATGATGCCCTGTGGTTTTGGTGCTCAGGGGAAGAAATGATGCCCTATGGTTTTGGTGCTCAGGGGAAGAAATGATGCCCTGTGGTTTTGGTGTTCAGGGGAAGAAATGATGCCCTATGGTTTTGGTGCTCAGGGGAAGAAATGATGCCCTATGGTTTTGGTGTTCAGGGGAAGAAATGATGCCCTGTGGTTTTGGTGTTCAGGGGAAGAAATGATGCCCTATGGTTTTGGTGCTCAGGGGAAGAAATGATGCCCTATGGTTTTGGTGCTCAGGGGAAGAAATGATGCCCTATGGTTTTGGTGTTCAGGGGAAGAAATGATGCCCTATGGTTTTGGTGTTCAGGGGAAGAAATGATGCCCTATGGTTTTTGTGTTCAGGGTAAGAAATGGTGCCCTATGGTTGTGGTGTTCAGGGGAAGAAATGATGCCCTATGGTTTTGGTGTTCAGGGGAAGAAATGATGCCCTATGGTTTTTACTGCATAAACAATGCTGTGATTGAAAGTAGGTGTGTGTATTTGAAAATTGATATGTATAAAAGGCACTCTTGGCTTTTCAGAAATATCACCAGTTTGCCCATCTGCCGGTCAGTTTGAATCTGAATTTAAAAACGTACTGTCTCGGTTTAGTGGAGCCCCGTGGTTAATTTATGGGGACTTCATTTAAACGTCACCGGTGAGTTGGTGACTGCATGCAGTGGTTTTTGTGTCATTTGTAGAATCTGCTTATCTGAAACCAAACTTGTGTTTTGGATAGGGATGCAACGAATAATCGACGTAGTCAACTAAAATCGATGACCAAAATGGTTGGCGACCGTCGATCAGTTGGTGTCGTCATTACGCCTGTTCTTTGTGCTGACTGAGAATGCTCAGACATGTAGCCTAAGCCACACCGCTTTACTGGAGTGAACAGTACAGATGGCAACACCTTCACGACCAAAAACCTCAAAAGTTTGGCTGCATGTCACTCTTAACTCAGCCAAGAAGGTCGTGACCTGCGACATTTGCAACCCTGACCTCGCCTGGCATGGGGGCACATCGGTTCTGCTCGAGCATCTGAAGAAGTGGCACGTTCGCTCTCTGGACGATGAAGACTCGTGTAGTTAAGTTGGCAAGCTGTCATAGCTAATGTTCATGTTAAAAGCCATGTTACTTCACGTTATGAGCTGTGAGGTTTTTTTACTTTGAAATACATTTTCTCTTGATCAAGAAATTATTAATGATGTTGAATATACAGGTCATACAGTGTAGCAAGTAATAACTTATTATTCACAGTGATCCTGTTCACACTCCAAATGTGCACTAACTTTACAATGTTAAACCAGGGCCCATATGCTATTCAGAAATTCTCTGCTTAAGCGTTGTCATGGCGACGTTTAGGGCTGGAGGTAGTGTTGCTGCCGAGTGCACAAGTTTAGAGAACACCAGAGAATTTGACACTTTCTAAATCGCAACAGATTTCCACAACTCACGACTAAATGTGCATGCCCAGTGTGGGTTGCATTCAAATGAATTTGAATGAGTTCCGGGGTTGTTGGATCTCGTAATGCTACCATAGATGACTTTCTTAAAAGAAGGCAGACTTCTACTCCCCAGCAAGCTGCTCCCTTCACTGAATTAGTCTTAGTAACCATTTATTAAAAGACGAATTTTTGAATGAAGTTCTCATCTTTATGGTCTGTATTGTTAGTAATAAAACAACCTCAAACTAAATTTGAAAGCTGAAAGATACATAAGAAACTGAGTAATTGTACGATTCATAATCTGAATGGTCGATTAATTGTTTCAATAATCGATAGATGTTCCGACTAGCAAAATAGTCGCAAGTTGCAGCCCTAGTTTTGGAAGGCTTTGGCCCCTCCCTCCCGAGCAGAGACAGGGAAGCAAACAGCGGAGTTGTCCGTCCGTCAGTCCGGCCATCTGTCCGTCCGTCAGTTATCTGTGTCCTCTGGAGGAGTTTAAAATCTATCTTGGCCTTTAAGCATTCACAGAACCGGTTCAAACTGGTTTTCAGGGATGTTCTTTTTTGTGTCCCACAGAATGTGTGTGACTTTGGTGATATCATGCTAGGGCCAGGGCAGATTGTTGACTCAGCGTGTGTGACAGACAGTACATGAGTATGACTCAAAAGACTTTGCAGTGCCATTTTAGATTAATTTAATTATGATTATGGGAGAGTGTTTTCTTTGTGTTTGTTTGAAGGGGGCGGGGCTAGGTTGGGTCAGTCCAGATGTGATTGACATGTGCTTTACATTTCTGCACCAGGCACTTCTGCTCCTCTCCTCTCTTCTTCTCCAGCTGATGTCGACATCCAAGGTCTTGTCTCCATCACACGTTTCATCTCCTGTCTGTAATGGACTTAAATCGCATTTCACAGCGGTATTACAAACTAATGCTTATTTAGAAAACATTTGGACAGTTGTATGCCGTGGTGAAAGGAACAGGAAATGCTTTGCTCCGTTGTTCGGTTAACAGGTGAACTTATTCGGCCTGTTTGCCGTGCTGCCAAAAGGGCAAATGCTTGTCATTTTCAACAGCGTGTTAAATCTGAAAACATAAAATCTGTTTGAGCTCTGAAAATCAGTAACAGCCCACTACTACTCAGCAGAAAGCAGACCAGGAAAAGCAGAGACACCCGGTTTCCATAAAACAGCAGACTCAGGACAGAGACACACAGTTATTCTATGCATGACTCTGAATTGGGATATGTGTGTTTGGCCAGTCCTTACTGAACAGAATATGCCTTTTTGTTATATGTTTGATGAAATTCTCACATACCTACAGTTTTTCTATGAGTGTTGATATTATGCGGTTGTGTTTTGTCATGGGCTGTGACTACGTAAAAAACCGCACATACCTTCTGTCAGGCTTTGTGTGTTCATCTTGGTCCCGTGGGTGTCTTAAGAACGGTTAAGAATTTTCTGGAACCTCAGGGGATTGTTGACTCTCTTTGGATGTTCTCTGTGAATGCAGTAGAACACTCACTGGATAAACTGGTTTGGTTAGCACAGACCAAGGACATCCCCAGTGTGTCTGACTGGATCCTCTTCATCCAACACCAGTGAAGATCACCTCTGTGTACGTGTGTTTAAAAAAGACATGAGTGTGTGTCAGTGTGGAGTCACTTCGTCCACTGTGTCCACGCTACACACACACCACCGCTGAGTGATGCGTTGGCCTCAGCGTGTGTGTGACCTGGACTGGCTGAGAAGTTTACATGGCCTATTACCTCTGTTACTACAGTACAGTCCTGTCTTCACCTCTGTGTGTGTGTGTGTGTGTGTGCATGCATTAAGTTTCAGTGATTGCACACACACTGTGAAGTGAGCAGTGAATTTGTCCTCTGCGTTTAACCCATCCGCATTCCTTGGTGAAGGCCCGGGGAGCATTGGGGTTAAGTGCCTTGCTCAAGGGCACACAGCCGTGGATGTTGGGCCTGAGAATCGAACCGGCAACCCTCCAGTCACAAGCCCGGTTCTCTACCCTTTAGACCACGGCTGCCCACAAGCCTTCTCAACATCGCCTTACGACCAAAACCAGAGCAGAGTCTTAGCCTGCACAGGCTCCCTTTGTGTTGGGCTGGGGGGTGTTGCCAATCCAGCAAGGCCCTGGCACTATGTGTGTGTGTGTGTGTGTATGCTTCTGTGTTCACCTCTGTGTACGTGTGTATGTGTGTGTGCGTGTGTGTGTGTGTGTGCGCGCGCGCGTGTGTTTGTGTGTGTTTGTGTGTGTGTGTGTGTGTGTGTGCGCGCGCGTGTGTTTGTGTGTGTGTGTGTGTGCGCGCGCGTGTGTATGTGTGTGTGCGTGTGTGTGTGTGTGTGTGTGTGTGTGTGCGTATGCTTCTGTGTTCACCTCTCTGTCTCTCTCTGTGTCCAGGCCCAGAGGATGTCGTCTGAGGACGCTGTGCGGCAGACGCGCAGCCAGAAGAGGGCGCTAGAGCGCGAGGCTCCTCCAGTGGAGGTGGGAGACAGTAAGAAAGTGAAACTGGAGAAGGGGGAGCTGGGATACGGAGTCAAAGGGAGTCGGGCGGAGCAAGTGAACAGAGTGGCCAGCTTTCTGAAGGCGGGGGAAGTGAAAGCCACCATCAAAGTGGAGGTCCAGACCAACGATGAGCCCGTCGACATGACCACGTCCAAGACGTAAGCACTTTCCACTTTCACTCTCATTCATTTGACGGACCCTTTTTCCCTGGGTCAGAGGTCACACGCCGCTGCAGTAACCCTGGTCTACAGTGTCAGGCTCAGGGGTACATTGGCAGAGAGCCATTATGTGACAGCATCAAACCCACCTTCCCTCATGCTGTTCCTCCCACGTCTGATCCACTCCACTCAGCACATTTCAAACATTCGTTGGCTTTTTCTCTCGCCTCGTAAGCCTTTCAGACACTTTTCAGCCATTTCCTCATCAGTCAGTGGACACACAGGCCGGCAGAGCTATGCTTGTAATGTGTGATGGTTTTAAAACACTGCTGTGTTTACATGTATGAAGAGTTAGTTGAATGCACATGGGAGAACGGGCTTTAATATGCGTGTGTTGTCCACAGAGCATGTTTGAGCCGTGTGGGAGGGAACTGTAGGAGTGAGTGTGCTGTGATCTAAAAAGCCGTAAGGACATAGACTCGCGTGCATGTAAACAAAGCGTCTGTGGCCCTGTGCTGTGCCCGCCGTGGTCTGCTCCGCGAGGGAGGGCGCACGCAGGGAACCTGAAACATACAGGATAACTGTGCTTACCTACTCTCTCTTCCACACACACTGCCGTTCATCTCATGCCACTTCACCACCAAGTTCACTTCACAGAACGAAAATGACTCTCCCAGGATGGATCAGGCCACGCTGAATTTTGCTGTGATTGTTTTCATCCTGTCTCCAACTTAGGAGGTTTAAAAGCCTCCTCGTGCACCCCTGAACGGACCAGTCGCTCTCGGTCTTGAAACGCTGACCTGCATACAGCTCTGGTTTTGCTCTTATCGTTTAGCTCAGTGTCTTTCACTGTGGTCAAGTGGAGGTTTTGCCAGGAGGAGAGTGTAAAATGCATTGCAGACCTTTGTGGTTTGGGTGGAAAGGATTTTAAACTGTTACACTGTGCCCTGACCACACAGCTGCAGCTTTGAGTTGCTTTAATTCAGACAGGCTGGATTTGCTCCTGTTATGCGTTTCTCTTATGTAATCTGTTCAAGGCTTCACCCTCCCTGACACACACACACACACACACACACACACACACACATCTGGGCCCTGTAGCTCTTCTAATGAATATTTTACTCCTGAGTGTTAAAGTCAGTCTTTTTCTGGCCAGTGCAATTCCAGAGATTTATTTGGAATTTCAGATGCAGTGTGTTTGGGGATTATTGTAAACTGTTTCCATGCTCAGAGCTGATTACTCAAATAAGTCAAACCGGCGAAAGAGGCCAATGGTGGTATTGTTCATGAGGAATGTGTCCTAATCGCTTGTCCTGTGGGACAGTCCTGTTTTTAACCCTTTGTTCTCACTGACTGGGGAAAGCCCCCCCCCCCCGCTGTCAGGTGAATGGATGTCTTACTGTAAACACACAGGGTGAGGTGATGTAGGCCTGTGTTTATTTTTCGTTTTTAGGTGGATGGTTCACAGTTTCTGGGTTGACAGAGAGCTGTCTGAGTGTGGAGTGAGAGGAGGAGGCCTGTCTGATGTGGTCACCGCTGCTGCTGCGGTGTGTGTGTGTGTGTGTGTGTGAAGCTTTATATATTTATCTACGCAGAGCAAGAGAGAGAGAGAGAGAATGTGCCGCTTTCCACAGGATGTCAGTTTGTGCCTCTGGTGGCATGCCCCACTTTGAAAGTTTTGGGCTCAGACTGCTCCATTTTATATTGCACCTGAACTCTGCCTCTCGCATACGCACACACACACACACACACACACACACAGTTCACTTTCATGCTCACTCACACACGTATAACAAAAACATAAGGCTACATGTCACAAACTGGTTCCAGCCAGCCGTTGCCATGATTTCCACACTGGAAGCAGTCGTTCAGTTCTCGGGTCACATGATGGCTTTGTTTGTGATTAATAATCAGGAACAGAAGCCAGTGTGTTGGACTCTGGATGAAGACAAAGTTTTTGGTTGACTGTCAGGTTACCCCACTCCCTGCTCAATCTCAAGGTGTCTGTAGTTTTTAGACTTGCACCGATCCACTTTTTTTTTTCAGTTACGATCTGATTCCGATACCTGAATTTTGATGTCTGGCAATACCGATACTGGCTAGCATGAGCTCCTGTTGTTCTTTCACATGATACATTTGTAGATGCTTAATTAAATTGGCAGTTTGATACGATGCAGCACAATTCTCACCTCTCGGAATGTAGGCTTTACACACATCACAAGTTGCTGTCTTGCTTTTCTTGTGTTTCGAGGCTAAAATATCCCCAAACTAAGGACATGTTGAGTTGGTAGGCAACTGTTAACGTTAGCCCACTCAGTCTTACCTCATAAAATTCTGGGAGACACAAATTATTGTAGGGATGGGTACCAAACTTCAATACTTATATAGCACTGACTGAATTGCTTACATAATGTCAAGTACCGCAAAATGCCTTGTCATTCGGTACCAAATTTCGATACCCAAGGAGTAAATGTTATCGGCATCAAACATCTAGCACAACTAACTTCTCCACCACTACCTTCTCCATTTTTCGTGGTTGTTATGGGAAACAACAGGTCTCACTACTCTGCTTGTGATTGGTCAGCTGTCAAAAAAGCACTCTATTTTGTTTGGGCGGCAGTGGTTCAGGAGGTACAGCAGTCGTCTGGTAATCTGAAGGTTCCCACTTCAATTCTGGCTTTTACACAAGTTTATTTATTGATATTATGTTAACAAACAACTTCAAGCTGTGGTAAATAGGTTTATATTTTTTATGTTATGAAACTGCTTTGAGTGTGTAAAAATGCCAAGGAGCTGAAAAATAAAACTAAAGACTTGTACTGCAGTGTGTGATATAGGCTAATTTTCTTTTTGTTAAAATGGATTTTATAAAAATTAGTATCAAAAAAAGTTTTGTTCAGCAACCAGTACTGGTATCGAAAAGTTTTGAATGTTACCCAGCCCTGCTAACAGGGTACATTCATGTATGGCAACCAGGCAGCTATCAACAGGCCTGCATGAAAGGTTAAGAGGAAAAATTGTCTATGATAGCTATCACAAACTTGACAGATGTAGGCATTTTTCCCTCTGACTCGGAACAGTTGAATCAGCACAATGGCACGTGCGTGTTACCGTGCACAGCAAATGTCAAATGCCGTTTTTCCTGTTTACATTGTACGGTGCTGTTGATTGGCTGTCGTTAAATGCGACAATATTTTGATTAAGGCTCGCCGTACGCAGCACTAGGTAAGTTGCATCTTAAGTGACCGTGGTGCAACCGAAACTCAGCGGCACTGGTCTGAAACTGGCTACTCGGACCGTAAGGTTAAGATGGCCTTTACACCCGAACTTGCGGTCAACCTTGCGTTCTGCTAGTGCAACTGGACACTGGATCGGTACATGGACTGGTAATGCTAGTCCAATATCCGATGATTGAATTACGTCAGTGTCGGCACCCAATACCGATATTGGATCGGATCGATCCCAACTCCAGCAGATTTACTGAAGAGTAAGCCAGGCTCCAGGCCAGTCCGTCTGAAGCGCGCAGTTGTGATAAACTATTCTTGTGCTTCAGGCCTGTACTGCCTTCAGTATTGCCAGTACAAACATACGATTTAAAAACTAAGTATTATCACTTTTTTTTCTTTTCGAAGAGCGTCTCCGAATATGACCAGATTTACCAAGCTGTGTCATTTGCAAAAACAGCTTATATTATATATAGAGTTTCTTACTACATTTCTGCAGCAAATCCAAGGCCCATTTCTCA